>NW_027526099.1:148322-174417 GCF_052094955.1 Ictidomys tridecemlineatus
CTAGAAGAACGAAATTTGGCGAGCCAAGTGGGATTGGTGTACTGATCATTACCTGAAAGTATCATCAAGATTGGGTTAAAAAGTGTTTGCTGAGATTTCAGGAAACTCGAAGTTTTTTGGAAGCTTGGCAACCCCTTTCCATGAAAGTGATTCTCGCCATTCTCTACTTAGGGCTACATCAACAGCAAACAAACCATAGAGATAGAACTTGAAACTGCTTTATTGTGTCAAGTTTCGAAGAGCTAGCACAAACCGTGTTTGATTTAGAGTTCCAAATACATGTATCCCTATAGGAGAAAACAGAGTGAAACCTCAAAATGTAAACGGTTAACGCAAATGAACGGTTTAACCTAGAAGAACTAAATTTGGCGAGCCAAGTGGGATTGGTGTACTGATCATTACCTGAAAGTATCATCAAGATTGGGTGAAAAAGTGCTGAGATTTCAGGCAACTCGTAGTTTTTTAAAAGCTTGGGAAGCCCTTTCCATGAAAGTGATTCTCGCCAGTCTCTGCTTAGGGCTACATCAACAGCAAACAAACCATAGTGATAGAACATGAAACTGCTTTATTGTGTCAAGTTTCAAAGAGCTAGAACAAACCGTGTTTGATTCAGAGTTCCAAATACATATATCCCTATAGGAGAAAACAGAGTGACACCTCAAAATGAAAACGGTTACTGCAAACAAACTGTTTAACCTAGAAGAACGAAATTGGGCAAGCCAAGTGGGAATAGTGTACTGATCATTACCTAAAAGTATCATCAAGATTGGGTGAAAAGTGTTTGCTGAGATTTCAGGCAACTCGTAGTTTTTTGAAAGCTTGGCAAGCCCTCTTAAGGAAAGAGACCCTTGCCAATCTCTACTTAGGGCTACATCAACAGCAAACAAACCATAGAGATAGACCTTGAAACTGTTTATTGTGTCAAGTTTCAAAGAGCTAGCACATACCGTGTTTGATTTAGAGTTCCACATACATGTATCCCTATAGGAGAAAACAGAGTGAAACCTCAAAATGAAAACAGTTACTGCAAACGAAAGGTTTAACCTAGAAGAACGAAATTTGGCGAGCCAAGTGGGATTGGTGTACTGATCATTACCTGAAAGTATCATCAAGATTGGGTTAAAAAGTGTTTGCTGAGATTTCAGGAAACTCGAAGTTTTTTGGAAGCTTGGCAACCCCTTTCAATGAAAGTGATTCTCGCCATTCTCTACTTAGGGCTACATCAACAGCAAACAAACCATAGAGATAGAACTTGAAACTGCTTTATTGTGTCAAGTTTCAAAGAGCTAGCACAAACCGTGTTTGATTTAGAGTTCCAAATACATGTATCCCTATAGGAGAAAACAGAGTGAAACCTCAAAATGTAAACGGTTAACACAAACGAACGGTTTAACCTAGAAGAACTAAATTTGGCGAGCCAAGTGGGATTAGTGTACTGATCATTACCTGAAAGTATCATCAAGATTGGGTGAAAAAGTGTTTGCTGAGATTTCAGGCAACTTGTAGTTTTTTGGAAGCTTGGCAAGCCCTTTCCATGAAAGTGATTCTTGCCAGTCTCTGCTTAGGGCTACATCAACAGCAAACAAACCATAGTGATAGAACTTGAAACTGCTTTATTGTGTCAAGTTCAAAGACCTAGCAAAAACCATGTTTGATTTAGAGTTCCAAATACATGTATCCCTATAGGAGAAAACAGAGTGAAACCTCAAAATGAAAACGGTTACTGCAAACGAACGGTTTAACCTAGAAGAACGAAATTTGGCAAGCCAAGTGGGATTGGTGTACTGATCATTACCTGAAAGTATCATCAAAATTGGGAGAAAAAGTGTTTGCTGAGATTTCAGGCAACTCGTAGTTTTTTGGAAACTTGGCAATCCCTTTCCATGAAAGTGATTCTCGCCCGTCTCTGCTTAGGGCTACATCAACAGCAAACAAACCATAGAGATAGAACTTGAAACTGTTTATTGTGTCAAGTTTCAAAGAGCTAGCACAAACCGTGTTTATTTAGAGTTCCAAATACATGTATCCCTATAGGAGAAAACAGAGTGAAACCTCAAAATGAAAACGGTTAATGCAAACGAACGGTTTAACCTAGAAGAAGGAAATTTGGCGAGCCAAGTGGGATTGGTGTACTGATCATTACCTGAAAGTATCATCAAGATTGGGTGAAAAAGTGTTTGCTGAGATTTCAGGCAAATCGTTGGTTTTTGGAAGCTTTACAAGCCCTTACCATGAAAGTGATTCTCGCCAGTCTCTGCTTAGGGCTACATCAACAGCAAACCAACCATTGTGATATAACTTGAAACTTCTTTATTGTGTCAAGTTTCAAAGAGCTAGAACAAACCGTGTTTGATTTAGAGTTCCAAATACATGTATCCCTATAGGAGAAAACAGAGTGAAACCTCAAAATGAAAACGGTTACTGCAAACGAACGGTTCAACCTAGAAGAACGAAATTTGGCGAGCTAAGTGGGATTGGTGTACTGAGCATTACCTGAAAGTATCATCCAGATTGGGTGAAAAAGTGTTTGCTGAGATTTCAGGCAACTCGTAGTTTTTTGGAAGCTTGGCAAGCCCTTTCCATGAAAGTGATTCTCGCCAGTCTCTGCTTAGGGCTACATCAACAGCAAACAAACCATAGAGATAGAACTTGAAACTGTTTATTTTGTCAAGTTTCAAAGAGCTAGCACAAACCGTGTTTGATTTAGAGTTCCAAATACATGTATCCCTATAGGAGAAAACAGAGTGAAACCTCAAAATGAAAACGGTTACTGCAAACGAACGGTTTAACGTAGAAGAACGAAATTTGGAGAGCCAAGTGGGATTGGTGTATTCAGCATTACCTGAAAGTATCATCAAGATTGGGTGAAAAAGTGTTTGCTGAGATTTCAGGAAACTCGTAGTTTTTTGGAAGCTTGGCAACCCCTTTTTATGGAAGTGATTCTCGCCAGTCTCTTCTTAGGGCTTCATCAACAGCAAACAAACCATAGAGATAGAACTTGAAACTGCTTTATTGTGTCAAGTTTCAAAGAGCTAGCAAAAACTGTGTTTCATTTAGAGTTCCAAATACATGTATCCCAATAGGAGAAAACAGAGTGAAACCTCAAAATGAAAATGGTTAATGCAAACGAAAGGTTTAACCTAGAAGAACGAAATTTGGCGAGCCAAGTGGGACTGGTGTACTGATCGTTACCTGAAAGTATCATCAAGATTGGGTGAAAAAGTGTTTGCTGAGGTTTAGGCAACTCGTAGTTTTTTGGAAGCTTGGCAAGCCCTCTCCATGAAAGTGATTCTCGCCAGTCTCTGCTTAGGGCTACACCAACAGCAAACGAACCATAGAAATAGAACTTGAAACTGCTTTATTGTGTCAAGTTTCAAAGAGCTAGCACAAACCGTGTTTGATTTAGAGTTCCAAATACATGTATCTCTATAGGAGAAAACAGAGAGAAACCTCAAAATGAAAACGGTTACTTCAAATGAAAGGTTTAACCTAGAAGAACGAAATTTGGCGAGCCAAGTGAAATTGGTGTACAGATTATTACCTGAAAGTATCATCAAGATTGGGTGAAAAAGTGTTTGCTGAGATTTCAGGCAACTCGTAGTTTTTTGGAAGCTTACAAGCCCTTACCATGAAAGTGATTTTCGCCAGTCTCTGCTTAGGGCTACATCAACAGCAAACAAACCATAGTGATATAAATTGAAACTACTTTATTGTGCCAAGTTTCAAAGAGCTAGCACAAACCGTGTTTGATTATAGAGTTCGAAATACATGTATCCCTATAGGAGAAAACAGAGTGAAACCTCAAAATGAAAACGGTTACTGCAAACGAACGGTTTAACCTAGAAGAACGAAATTTGGCAAGCCAAGTGGGATTGGTGTACTGATCATTACCTGAAAGTATCATCAAGATTGGGTGAAAAAGTGTTTGTTGAGATTTCAGGCAACTCGTAGTTTTTTGGAAGCTTGGCAACCCCTTTCCATGAAAGTGATTCTCGACAGTCTGTGCTTAGGGCTACATCAACAGTAAACAAACCATAGAGACAGAACTTGAAACTGCTTTATTGTGTCAAGTTTCAAAGAGCTAGCACAAACCGTGTTTGATTTAGAGTTCCAAATACTTGTATTCCTATAGGAGAAAACAGAGTGAAACCTCAAAATGAAAACGGTTACTGCAAACGAACGGTTTAACCTAGAAGAATGAAATTTGGCGAGCCAAGTGGGATTGGTGTACTGATCATTACCTGAAAGTATCATCAAGATTGGGTGAAAAAGTGTTTGCTGAGATTTCAGGCAACTCGTAGTTTTTTGGAAGCTTGGCAAGCCCTTTCCATGAAAGTGATTCTCGCCAGTCTCTGCTTAGGGCTACATCAACAGCAAACAAACCATAGAGATAAAACTTGAAACTGCTTTATTGTGTCAAGTTTCAAAGAGCTAGCACAAGCCATGTTTTATTTAGATTTCCAAATACATGTATCCCTATAGGAGAAAACAGAGTGAAACCTCAAAATGAAAACGGTTACTGCAAACGGAAGGTTGAACCTAGAAGAACGAAATATGGCGAGCCAAGTGGGATTGGTGTACTGATCATTACCTGAAAGTATCATCAAGATTGGGTTAAAAAAGGTTTGCTGAGAATTCAGGCAACTCGTAGTTTTTTGGAAGCTTGGCAAGCCCTTTCCATGAAAGTGATTCTCGCCAGTCTCTGCTTAGGGCTACATCAACAGCAAACAAACCATAGAGATAGAACTTGAAACTGCTTTTTTGTGTCAAGTTTCAAAGAGCTAGCACAAACCGTGTTTGATTTAGAGTTCCAAATACATGTATTCCTATAGGAGAAAACAGAGTGAAACCTCAAAATGAAAACGGTTACTGCAAACGAACGGTTTAACCTAGAAGAACGAAATTTGGCGAGCCAAGTGGGATTGGTGTACTGATCATTACCTGAAAGTATCATCAAGATTGGGTGAAAAAGTGTTTGCTGAGATTTCAGGCAACTCGTAGTTTATTGGAAGCTTGGCAAGCCCTTTCCATGAAAGTGATTCTCGCCAGTCTCTGCTTAGGGCTACATCAACAGCAAACAAACCATAGAGATAAAACTTGAAACTGCTTTATTGTGTCAAGTTTCAAAGAGCTAGCACAAGCCATGTTTTATTTAGAGTTCCAAATACATGTATCCCTATAAGAGAAAACAGAGTGAAACCTCAAAATGAAAACGGTTACTGCAAATGAACGCTTGAACCTAGAAGAACGAAATATGGCGAGCCAATTGGGATTGGTGTACTGATCATTACCTGAAAGTATCATCAAGATTGGGTTAAAAAAGGTTTGCTGAGAATTCAGGCAACTCGTACTTTTTTGAAGCTTCGCAAGCCCTTTCCATGAAAGTGATTCTCGCCAGTCTCTGCTTAGGGCTACATCAACAGCAAACAAACCATAGAGATAGAACTTGAAACTGTTTATTGTGTGAAGTTTCAAAGAGCTAGCACAAACCGTGTTTGATTTAGAGTTCCAAATACATGTATCCCTATAGGAGAAAACAGAGTGAAACCTCAAAATGAAAACGGTTACTGGAAACGAACGGTTTAACGTAGAAGAACGAAATTTGGAGAGCCAAGTGGGATTGGTGTATTCAGCATTACCTGAAAGTATCATCAAGATTGGGTGAAAAAGTGTTTGCTGAGCTTTCAGGAAACTCGTAGTTTTTTGGAAGCTTGGCAACCCCTTTTTATGGAAGTGATTCTCGCCAGTCTCTTCTTAGGGCTTCATCAACAGCAAACAAACCATAGAGATAGAACTTGAAACTGCTTTATTGTGTCAAGTTTCAAAGAGCTAGCAAAAACTGTGTTTCATTTAGAGTTCCAAATACATGTATCCCTATAGGAGAAAACAGAGTGAAACCTCAAAATGAAAATGGTTAATGCAAACGAAAGGTTTAACCTAGAAGAACAAAATTTGGCGAGCCAAGTGGGACTGGTGTACTGATCGTTACCTGAAAGTATCATCAAGATTGGGTGAAAAAGTGTTTGCTGAGGTTTCAGGCAACTCGTAGTTTTTTGGAAGCTTGGCAAGCCCTCTCCATGAAAGTGATTCTCGCCAGTCTCTGCTTAGGGCTACACCAACAGCAAACGAACCATAGAAATAGAACTTGAAACTGCTTTATTGTGTCAAGTTTCAAAGAGCTAGCACAAACCGTGTTTGATTTAGAGTTCCAAATACATGTATCTCTATAGGAGAAAACAGAGAGAAACCTCAAAATGAAAACGGTTACTTCAAATGAAAGGTTTAACCTAGAAGAACGAAATTTGGCGAGCCAAGTGAAATTGGTGTACAGATTATTACCTGAAAGTATCATCAAGATTGGGTGAAAAAGTGTTTGCTGAGATTTCAGGCAACTCGTAGTTTTTTGGAAGCTTACAAGCCCTTACCATGAAAGTGATTTTCGCCAGTCTCTGCTTAAAGCTACATCAACAGCAAACAAACCATAATGATATAACTTGAAACTACTTTATTGTGCCAAGTTTCAAAGAGCTAGCACAAACCGTGTTTGATTATAGAGTTCGAAATACATGTATCCCTATAGGAGAAAACAGAGTGAAACCTCAAAATGAAAACGGTTACTGCAAACGAACGGTTTAACCTAGAAGAACGAAATTTGGCGAGCCAAGTGGGATTGGTGTACTGATCATTACCTGAAAGTATCATCAAGTTTGGGTGAAAAAGTTTTTGCTGAGATTTCAGGCAACTAGTAGTTTTTTGGAAGCTTGGCAATCTTTTTCCATGAATGTGATTCTCGCCAGTCTCTACTTAGGGCTACATCAGCAGCAAACAAACCATAGAGATAGAACTTGAAACTGCTTTATTGTGTCAAGTTTCAAAGAGCTAGCACAAACCGTGTTTGATTTAGAGTTCCAAATACAAATATCCCTATAGAAGAAAACAGAGTAAAACCTCAAAATGTAAACGGTTACTGCAAACGAACGGTTTAACCTAGAAGAACTAAATTTGGCGAGTCAAGTGAGATTGGTGTACTGATCATTACCTGAAAGTATCATCAAGATTGGGTGAAAAAGTGTTTGCTGAGATTTGAGGCAACTCGTAGTTTTTTGGAAGCTTGGCAAGCCCTTTCCATGAAAGTGATTCTCGCCAGTCTCTGCTTAGGGCTACATCAACACCAAACAAACCATAGTGATAGAACTTGAAACTGCTTTATTGTGTCAAGTTTCAAAGAGCTAGCACAAACCGTGTTTGATTCAGAGTTCCAAATACATGTATCCCTATAGGAGAAAACAGAGTGAAACCTCAAAATGAAAACGGTTACTGCAAACGAACGGTTTAACCTAGAAGAACGAAATTTGGCAAGCCAAGTGGGATTGGTGTACTGATCATTACCTGAAAGTATCATCAAGATTGGGTGAAAAAGTGTTTGCTGAGATTTCAGGCAACTCGTAGTTTTTTGGAAGCTTGGCAAGCCCTTTCCATGAAAGTGATTCTCGCCAGTCTCTGCTTAGGGCTACATCAACAGCAAACAAACCATAGAGATAAAACTTGAAACTGCTTTATTGTGTCAAGTTTCAAAGAGCTAGCACAAGCCATGTTTTATTTAGATTTCCAAATACATGTATCCCTATAGGAGAAAACAGAGTGAAACCTCAAAATGAAAACGGTTACTGCAAACGAAAGGTTGAACCTAGAAGAACGAAATATGGCGAGCCAAGTGGGATTGGTGTACTGATCATTACCTGAAAGTATCATCAAGATTGGGTTAAAAAAGGTTTGCTGAGAATTCAGGCAACTCGTAGTTTTTTGGAAGCTTGGCAAGCCCTTTCCATGAAAGTGATTCTCGCCAGTGTCTGCTTAGGGCTACATCAACAGCAAACAAACCATAGAGATAGAACTTGAAACTGCTTTATTGTGTCAAGTTTCAAAGAGCTAGCACAAGCCATGTTTTATTTAGATTTCCAAATACATGTATCCCTATAGGAGAAAACAGAGTGAAACCTCAAAATGAAAACGGTTACTGCAAACGAAAGGTTGAACCTAGAAGAACGAAATATGGCGAGCCAAGTGGGATTGGTGTACTGATCATTACCTGAAAGTATCATCAAGATTGGGTTAAAAAAGGTTTGCTGAGAATTCAGGCAACTCGTAGTTTTTTGGAAGCTTGGCAAGCCCTTTCCATGAAAGTGATTCTCGCCAGTCTCTGCTTAGGGCTACATCAACAGCAAACAAACCATAGAGATAGAACTTGAAACTGCTTTATTGTGTCAAGTTTCAAAGAGCTAGCACAAGCCATGTTTTATTTAGATTTCCAAATACATGTATCCCTATAGGAGAAAACAGAGTGAAACCTCAAAATGAAAATGGTTACTGCAAACGAAAGGTTGAACCTAGAAGAACGAAATATGGCGAGCCAAGTGGGATTGGTGTACTGATCATTACCTGAAAGTATCATAAAGATTGGGTTAAAAAAGGTTTGCTGAGAATTCAGGCAACTCATAGTTTTTTGGAAGCTTGGCAAGCCCTTTCCATGAAAGTGATTCTCGCCAGTCTCTGCTTAGGGCTACATCAACAGCAAACAAACCATAGAGATAGAACTTGAAACTGCTTTTTTGTGTCAAGTTTCAAAGAGCTAGCACAAACCGTGTTTGATTTAGAGTTCCAAATACATGTATTCCTATAGGAGAAAACAGAGTGAAACCTCAAAATGAAAACGGTTACTGCAAACGAACGGTTTAACCTAGAAGATCGAAATTTGGCGAGCCACGTGGGATTGGTGTACTGTTCATTACCTGAAAGTATCATCAAGATTGGGTGAAAAAGTGTTTGCTGAGATTTCAGGCAACTTGTAGTTTATTGGAAGCTTGGCAAGCCCTTTCCATGAAAGTGATTCTCGCCAGTCTCTGCTTAGGGCTACATCAACAGCAAACAAACCATAGAGATAAAACTTGAAACTGCTTTATTGTGTCAAGTTTCAAAGAGCTAGCACAAGCCATGTTTTATTTAGAGTTCCAAATACATGTATCCCTATAAGAGAAAACAGAGTGAAACCTCAAAATGAAAACGGTTACTGCAAACGAACGGTTGAACCTAGAAGAACGAAATATGGCGAGCCAATTGGGATTGGTGTACTGATCATTACCTGAAAGTATCATCAAGATTGGGTTAAAAAAGGTTTGCTGAGTATTCAGGCAACTCGTACTTTTTTGGAAGCTTCGCAAGCCCTTTCCATGAAAGTGATTCTCGCCAGTCTCTGCTTAGGGCTACATCAACAGCAAACAAACCATAGAGATAGAACTTGAAACTGCTTTTTTGTGTCAAGTTTCAAAGAGCTAGCACAAACCGTGTTTGATTTAGAGTTCCAAATACATGTATCCCTATAGGAGAAAACAGAGTGAAACCTCAAAATGAAAACGGTTACTGCAAACGAACGGTTTAACCTAGAAAAACTAAAATTGGCGAGCCAAGTGGGATTGGTGTACTGATCATTACCTGAAAGTATCATCAAGATTGGGTGAAAAAGTGTTTGCTGAGATTTCAGGCAACTCGTAGTTTTTTGGAAGCTTGGCAAGCCCTTTCCATGAAAGTGATTCTCGAGAGTCTCTGCTTAGGGCTACATCAAAAGCAAACAAACCGTAGAGATAGAACTTGAAACTGCTTTATTGTGTCAAGTTTCAAAGAGCTAGCAAAAACCGTGTTTGATTTAGAGTTCCAAATACATGTATCCCTATAGGAGAAAACAGAGTGAAACCTCAAAATGAAAACGGTTACTGCAAAAGAATGGTTGAACCTAGAAGAACGAAATTTGGCTACCCAAGTGGGATTGGTGTACTGATCATTACCTGAAAGTATCATCAAGATTGGTTGAAAAAAGATTTGCTGAGATTTCAGGCAACTTGTAGTTTTTTGGAAGCTTGGCAAGCCCTTTCCATGCAAGTGATTCTCGCCAGTCTTTGCTTAGGGCTACATCAACAGCAAACAAACCATAGAGATAGAACTTGAAACTGCTTTATTGTGTCAAGTTTCAAAGAGCTAGCACAAGCCGTGTTTGATTTAGAGTTCGAATTACATGTATCCCGTTAGGAGAAAACAGAGTGAAACCTCAAAATGAAAACGGTTACTGCAAACGAACGGTTTAACCTAGAAGAATGAAATTTGTCGAGCCAACTGGGATTTGTGAACTTATCATTACCTGAAAGTATCATCAAGATTGGGTGAAAAAGTGTTTGCTGAGATTTCAGGCAACTCGTAGTTTTTTGGAAGCTTGGCAAGCCCTTTCCATGAAAGTGATTCTCGCCAGTCTGCTTCGGGCTACATCTACAGAACAAAAAAACCATAGAGATAGAACGTGAAACTGCTTTATTGTGTCAAGTTTCAAAGAGCTAGCACAAACCGTATTTGATTTAGATTTCCAAATACATGTATCCCTATAGGAGAAAACAGAGTGAAACCTCAAAATGAAAACGGTTACTGCAATCGAATGGTTTAACCTAGAAGAACGAAATTTGGCGAGCCAAGTGGGATTAGTGTACTTATCATTACCTGAAAGTATCATCAAGATTCGGTGAAAATGTGTTTGCTGAGATTTCAGTCAACTCATAGTTGTTTGGACGCTTGGCAACCTCTTTCCATGAAAGTGATTCTCGCCAGTCTCTGCGTAGGGCTACATCAACAACAAACAATCCATAGAGATAGAACTTGAAAGTGCTTTATTGTGTCAAGTTACAAAGAGCTAGCACAAACCGTGTTTGATTTAGATTTCCAAATACATGTATCCCTATAGGAGAAAACAGAGTGAAACCTAAAAATGAAAACGGTTACTGCAAACGAACGGTTTAACCTAGAAGAACGAAATTTGGCGTGCCAAGTGGGATTGGAGTACTGATCATTACCTGAAAGTATCATCAAGATTGGGTGAAAAAGTGTTTGCTGAGATTTCAGGCAACTCGTAGTTTTTTGGAAGCTTGGCAAGCCCTTTCCATGAAAGTGATTCTCGCCAGTCTCTGCTTAGGGCTACATCAACAGCAAACAAACCATAGAGAGAGAACATGAAACTGCTTTATTGTGTCAAGTTTCAAAGAGCTAGCACAAGCCGTGTTTGATTTAGAGTTCCAAATACATGTATCCCTATAGGAGAAAACAGAGTGAAACCTCAAAATGAAAACGGTTACTGCAAACGAAAGTTTTAACCTAGAAGAACGAAATTTGGCGAGCCAAAAGGGATTGAGGTACTGATCATTACCTGAAAGTATCATCAAGATTGGGTGAAAAAGTGTTTGCTGAGATTTCAGGCAACTCATAGTTTTTTGGAAGCTTGGCAAGCCCTTTCCGTGAAAGTGATTCTCGCCAGTCTCTGCTTAGGGCTACATCAAGAGCAAAAAAACCATGGACATAGAACTTGAAACTGTTTTATTGTGCAAGTTTCAAAGAGCTAGCACAAGCCGTGTTTGATTTAGAGTTCCAAATACATGTATTTCTATAGAAGAAAACAGAGTGAAACCTCAAAATGAAAACGGTTACTGCAAACGAACGGTTTAACCTAGTAGAACGAAATTTGGCGAGCCAAGTGGGATTGGTGTACTGATCATTACCTGAAAGTATCATCAAGATTGGGTGAAAAAGTGTTTGCTGAGATTTCAGGCAACTGGTAGTTTTTTGGAAGCTTGGCAAGCCCTTTTCATGAAAGTGATTCTTGCCAGTCTCTGCTTAGGGCTACATCAACAGCAAAGAAACCATTGAGAGAGAACTTGAAACTGCTTTATTGTTTCAAGTTTCAAAGAGCTAGCACAAGCCATGTTTTATTTAGAGTTCCAAATACATGTATCCCTATAGGAGAAAACAGAGTGAAACCTCAAAATGAAAACGGTTACTGCAAACGAACGGTTTAAAGTAGAAGAACGAAATTTGGCGAGCCAAGTGGGATTGGTGTACTGATCATTACCTGAAAGTATCATCAAGATTGGGTGAAAAAGTGTTTGCTGAGATTTCAGGCAACTCGTAGTTTTTTGGAAGCTTGGCAAGCCCTTTCCATGAAAGTGATTCTCGCCAGTCTCTGCTTAGGGCTACATCAACAGAAAAAAAACCATAGAGATAGAACGTGAAACTGCTTTAGTGTGTCAAGTTTCAAAGAGCTAGCACAAACCGTATTTGATTTAGATTTCCAAATACATGTATCCCTATAGGAGAAAACAGAGTGAAACCTCAAAATGAAAACGGTTACTGCAAAAGAACGGTTTTACCTAGAAGAACGAAATTTGGCGAGCCAAGTGGGATTGGTGTACTGATCTTTACCTGAAAGTATCATGAAGATTGGGTGAAAAAGTGTTTGCTGAGATTTGAGGCAACTCGTAGTTTTTTGGAAGCTTGTCAAGCCCTTTCCATGAAAGTGATTCTCGCCAGTCTCTGCTTAGGGCTACATCAACAACAAAAAAACCATAGAGATAGAACTTGAAACTGCTTTATTGTGTCAAGTTTCAAAGAGCTAGCAAAAACTGTGTTTCATTTAGAGTTCCAAATACATGTATCCCAATAGGAGAAAACAGAGTGAAACCTCAAAATGAAAATGGTTAATGCAAACGAAAGGTTTAACCTAGAAGAACGAAATTTGGCGAGCCAAGTGGGACTGGTGTACTGATCGTTACCTGAAAGTATCATCAAGATTGGGTGAAAAAGTGTTTGCTGAGGTTTAGGCAACTCGTAGTTTTTTGGAAGCTTGGCAAGCCCTCTCCATGAAAGTGATTCTCGCCAGTCTCTGTTTAGGGCTACACCAACAGCAAACGAACCATAGAAATAGAACTTGAAACTGCTTTATTGTGTCAAGTTTCAAAGAGCTAGCACAAACCGTGTTTGATTTAGAGTTCCAAATACTTGTATCTCTATAGGAGAAAACAGAGAGAAACCTCAAAATGAAAACGGTTACTTCAAATGAAAGGTTTAACCTAGAAGAACGAAATTTGGCGAGCCAAGTGAAATTGGTGTACAGATTATTACCTGAAAGTATCATCAAGATTGGGTGAAAAAGTGTTTGCTGAGATTTCAGGCAACTCGTAGTTTTTTGGAAGCTTACAAGCCCTTACCATGAAAGTGATTTTCGCCAGTCTCTGCTTAGGGCTACATCAACAGCAAACAAACCATAGTGATATAAATTGAAACTACTTTATTGTGCCAAGTTTCAAAGAGCTAGCACAAACCGTGTTTGATTATAGAGTTCGAAATACATGTATCCCTATAGGAGAAAACAGAGTGAAACCTCAAAATGAAAACGGTTACTGCAAACGAACGGTTTAACCTAGAAGAACGAAATTTGGCGAGCCAAGTGGGATTGGTGTACTGATCATTACCTGAAAGTATCATCAAGTTTGGGTGAAAAAGTGTTTGCTGAGATTTCAGGCAACTAGTAGTTTTTTGGAAGCTTGGCAATCTTTTTCCATGAATGTGATTCTCGCCAGTCTCTGCTTAGGGCTACATCAGCAGCAAACAAACCATAGAGATAGAAATTGAAACTGCTTTATTGTGTCAAGTTTCAAAGAGCTAGCACAAACCGTGTTTGATTTAGAGTTCCAAATACAAGTATCCCTATAGGAGAAAACAGAGTAAAACCTCAAAATGTAAACGGTTACTGCAAACGAACGGTTTAACCTAGAAGAACTAAATTTGGCGAGTCAAGTGTGGCAAGCCCTTTCCATGAAAGTGATTCTCGCCAGTCTCTGCTTAGGGCTACATCAACACCAAACAAACCATAGTGATAGAACTTGAAACTGCTTTATTGTGTCAAGTTTCAAAGAGCTAGCACAAACCGTGTTTGATTCAGAGTTCCAAATACATGTATCCCTATAGGAGAAAACAGAGTGAAACCTCAAAATGAAAACGGTTACTGCAAACGAACGGTTTAACCTAGAAGAACGAAATTTGGCAAGCCAAGTGGGATTGGTGTACTGATCATTACCTGAAAGTATCATCAAGATTGGGTGAAAAAGTGTTTGCTGAGATTTCAGGCAACTCGTAGTTTTTTGGAAGCTTGGCAACGCCTTTCCATGAAAGTGATTCTCGACAGTCTCTGCTTAGGGCTACATCAACAGCAAACAAACCATAGAGACAGAACTTGAAACTGCTTTATTGTGTCAAGTTTCAAAGAGCTAGCACAAACCGTGTTTGATTTAGAGTTCCAAATACTTGTATTCCTATAGGAGAAAACAGAGTGAAACCTCAAAATGAAAACGGTTACTGCAAACGAACGGTTTAACCTAGAAGAATGAAATTTGGCGAGCCAAGTGGGATTGGTGTACTGATCATTACCTGAAAGTATCATCAAGATTGGGTGAAAAAGTGTTTGCTGAGATTTCAGGCAACTCGTAGTTTTTTGGAAGCTTGGCAAGCCCTTTCCATGAAAGTGATTCTCGCCAGTCTCTGTTTAGGGCTACATCAACAGCAAACAAACCATAGAGATAAAACTTGAAACTGCTTTATTGTGTCAAGTTTCAAAGAGCTAGCACAAGCCATGTTTTATTTAGATTTCCAAATACATGTATCCCTATAGGAGAAAACAGAGTGAAACCTCAAAATGAAAACGGTTACTGCAAACGAAAGGTTGAACCTAGAAGAACGAAATATGGCGAGCCAAGTGGGATTGGTGTACTGATCATTACCTGAAAGTATCATCAAGATTGGGTTAAAAAAGGTTTGCTGAGATTTCAGGCAACTCGTTTTTTGAAAGCTTGTGAAGCCCTTTCCATGAATGTGATTCTGGCAGTCTCTGCTTTGGGCTACATCAACAGCAAACAAACCATAGAGATAGAACTTCAAACTGGTTTATTGTGTAAAGTTTCAAAGAGCTAGCAAAAACCATGTTTGATTTAGAGTTCCAAATACATGTATTCCTATAGGAGAAAACAGAGTGAAACCTCAAAATGAAAACAGTTACTGCAAACGAATGGTTTAACCGAGAATAACGAAATTTGGCGAGCCAAGTGGGATTGGTGTACTGATCATTACCTGAAAGTATCATCAAGATTGGGTGAAAAAGTGTTGCTGAGATTTCAGGCAAGTCGTTTTTTGAAAGCTTGGCAAGCCATTTCTATGAAAGTGATTCTCGCCAGTCTCTGCTTAGGGCTACATCAACAGCAAAAAATCCATAGTGATAGAACTTGAAACTGATTTATTGTGTCAAGTTTCAAAGAGCTAGCACAAACCGTGTTTGCTTTAGAGTTCCAAATACATGCATCCCTATCGGAGAAAACAGAGTGAAAAACCAAAATGAAAACGGTTACTGCAAACGAACGGTTTAACCTAGAAGAACGAAATTTGGCGAGCCAAGTGGGATTGGTGTCCTAATCATTACCTGAAAGTATCATCAAGATTGGGTGAAAAAGTGTTTGCTGAGATTTCAGGCAACTCGTAGTTTTTTGGAAGCTTGGCAAGCCCTTTCAATGAAAGTGATTCTCGCCAGTCTCTGCTTAGGGCTACATCAACAGCAAACAAACCATAGAGATAGAACTTGAATCTGCTTTATTGTGTCAAGTTTCAAAGAGCTAGCACAAACCGTGTTTGATTTAGAGTTCCAAACACATGTATCCCTATAGGAGAAAACAGAGTGAAACCTCAAAATTTAAACGGTTACTGCAAACGAACGGTTTAACCTAGAAGAACGAAATTTGGCGAGCCAAGTGGGATTGGTGTACTGATCATTACCTGGAAGTATCATCAAGATTGGGTGAAAAAGTGTTTGCTGAGATTTCAGGCAACTCGTAGTTTTTTGGAAGCTTGGCAAGCCCTTTCCATGAAAGTGATTCTCGCCAGTCTCTGCTTAGGGCTACATCAACAGTAAACAAACCATAGAGATAGAACTTGAAACTGCTTTATTGTGTCAAGTTTAAAAGAGCTATCACAAACCGTGTTTGATTTAGAGTTCCAAATACATGTATCCCTATAGGAGAAAACAGAGTGAAACCTCAAAATGAAAACGGTTACTACAAACGAACGGTTTAACCTAGAAGAATGAAATTTGGCTAGCCAAGTGGTATTTGTGTACTGATCATTACCTGAAAGTATCATCAAGATTGGGTGAAAAAGTGTTTGCTCAGAATTCAGGCAACTCGTAGTTTTTTGGAAGCTTGGCAAGCCCTTTCCATGAAAGTGATTCTCGCCAGTCTCTGCTTAGGGCTACATCAACAGCAAACAAACCATAGAGATAGAACTTGAAACTGCTTTATTGTGTCAAGTTTCAAAGACCTAGCACAAACCGTGTTTGATTTAGAGTTCCAAATACATGTATCCCTATAGGAGAAAACAGAGTGAAACCTCAAAATGAAAACGGTGACTGCAAACGAATGGTTTAACCTAGAAGAACGAAATTTGGCGAGCCAAGTGGGATTGGTGTACTGATCATTACCTGAAAGTATCATCAAGATTGGGTGAAAACGTGTTTGCTGAGATTTCAGGCAACTCGTAGTTTTTTGGAAGCTTGGCAAGCCCTTTTTATGAAAGTGATTCTGGCCAGTCTCTACTTAGGGCTACATCAACAGCAAACAAACCATAGAGATAGAACTTGAAACTGCTTGATTGTGTCAAGTTTCAAAGAGCTAGCACAAACCGTGTTTGATTTAGAGTTCCAAATACATGTATCCCTATAGGAGAAAGCAGAGTGAACCCTCAAAATGAAAACGGTTACTGCAAACAAACGGTTTAACCTAGAAGAACGAAATTTGGCGAGCCAAGTGGGATTGGTGTACTGATCATTACCTGAAAGTATCATCAAGATTGGGTGAAAAAGTGTTTGCTGAGATTTCAGGCAACTCGTAGTTTTTTAGAAGCTTGGCAACCCCTTTCCATGAAAGTGATTCTCGCCAGTCTCTGCTTAGGGCTGCATCAACAGCAAACAAACCATAGAGACAGAACTTGAAACTGCTTTATCGTGTCAAGTTTCAAAGAGCTAGCACAAACCGTGTTTGATTTAGAGTTCCAAACACATGTATCCCCGATAGGAGAAAACAGAGTGAAACCTCAAAATTTAAACGGTTACTGCAAACGAATGGTTTAACCTAGAAGAACGAAATTTGGCGAGCCAAGTGGGATTGGTGTACTGATCATTACCTGAAAGTATCATCAAGATTGGGTGAAAAAGTGTTTGCTGAGATTTCAGGCAACTCGTAGTTTTTTGTAAGCTTGGCAAGCCCTTTCCATGAAAGTGATTCTCGCCAGTCTCTGCTTAAGGCTACATCAACAGCAAACAAACCATAGAGATAGAACTTGAAACGGCTTTATTGTGTCAAGTTTCAAAGAGCTATCACAAACCGTGTTTCATTTAGAGTTCCAAATACATATATCCCTATAGGAGAAACAGAGTGAAACCTCAAAGTGAAAACGGTTACTGCAAACGAACGGTTTAACCTAGAAGAACGAAATTTGGCGAGCCAAGTGGGATTGGTGTACTGATCATGACCTGAAAGTATCATCAAGATTGCGTGAAAAAGTGTCTGCTGAGATTTCAGGCAACTAGTAGTTTTTTGGAAGCTTGGCAAGCCCTTTCCATGAAAGTGATTCTCGCCAGTCTCTGCTTAGGGCTACATCAACAGCAAACAAACCATAGAGATAGAACTTGAAACTGCTTTATTGTGTCAAGTTTCAAAGAGCTAGCACAAACCATGTTTGATTTAGAGTTCCAAAAACATGTATCCCTATAGGACAAAAAAGAGTGAAACCTCAAAATGAAAACGGTTACTGCAAACAAACGGTTTAACCTAGAAGAAGGAAATTTGTCAAGCCAAGTGGGATTGGTGTACTGATCATTACCTGAAAGTATCATCAAGATTGGGTGAAAAAGTGTTTGCTCAGATTTCAGGCAACTCGAAGTTTTTTGGAAGCTTGCCAAGCCCTTTCCATGAAAGTGATTCTTGCCAGTCTCTACTTAGGGCTACATCAACAGCAAACAAACCATAGAGATAGAACTTGAAACTGCTTTATTGTGCAAGTTTCAAAGAGCTGGCACAAACCGTGTTTGATTCAGAGTTCCAAATACATATATCCCTATAGGAGAAAACAGAGTGAAACCTCAAAATGAAAACGGTTACTGCAAACGAATGGTTTAATCTAGAAAAACGAAATTAGGCGAGCCAAGTGGGATTGGTGTACTGATCATTACCTGAAAGTATCATCAAGATTGGGTGAAAAAGTGTTTGCTGAGATTTCAGGCAACTTGTTTTTTTGAAAGCTTGGCAAGCAGTTTCCATGAAGGTGATTCTCACCAGTCTCTGCTTAGGGTAAATCAACAGCAAACAAACCATAGAGACAGAACTTGAAATTGCATTATTGTGTCAAGTTTCAAATACCTAGCACAAACCGTGTTTGATTTAGAGTTCCACATACATGTATCCCTATAGAAGAAAACAGAGTAAAACCTCAAAATAAAAACGGTTACTGCAAACGAACAAATTAACCTAGAAGAACGAAATTTGGCGAGCCAAGTGGGATTGGTGTACTGATCATTACCTGAAAGTATCATCAAGATTGGGTGAAAACGTGATTATTGAGACTTAAGGCAATTCCTAATTTTTTGGAAGCTTGCCAAGCCCTTTTCATGAAAGTGATTCTCGCCAGTCTCTGCTTTGGGCTACATCAACAGCAAACAAGCCATAAAGACCGAACTTGAAACTGATTTATTGTGTCAAGTTTCAATGAGCTAGCACAAACCGTGATTGATTTAGAGTTCCAAATACATGTATCCCTATAGGAGAAAACAGATTGAAACCTCAAAATGAAACCGGTTACTGCAAACGAACGGTTTAACCTAGAAGAACGGAATATGGCGAGCCAAGTTGGATTGGTGTACTGATCATGAACTGAAAGTATCATCAAGTTTGCGTGAAAAAGTGTTTGCTGAGATTTCAGGCAACTCGTAGTTTTTTGGAAGCTTGGCAAGCCCTTTCCATGAAAGTGATTCTCGCCAGTCTCTGCTTATGGCTACATCAACAGCAAACAAACCATAGAGATAGAACTTGAAACTGCTTTATTGTGTCAAGTTTCAAAGAGCTAGCTCAAACCGTGTTTGATTTAGAGTTCCAAATACATGTATCCCTATAGGAGAAAACAGAGTGAAACCTCAAAATGAAAACGGCTACTGAAAACGAACGGTTTAAACCTAGAAGAACGAAATTTGGTGAGCCTAGTGGAATTGGTGTACTGATCATTACCTGAAAGTATCATCAAGATTTGGTGAAAAAGTGTTTGCTGAGATTTCAGGCAACTCGTAGTTTTTTGGAAGCTTGGCAAGCCCTTTCCATGAAAGTGATTCTCGCCAGTCTCTGCTTAAGGTTACATCAACAGCAAAGAATCCATAGAAATAGAACTTGAAACTGCTTTATTGTGTCAAGTTTCAAAGAGCTAGCACAAACCGTGTTTGATTTAGAGTTCCAAATACATGTATCCCTATAGAAGAAAACAGAGTGAAACCTCAAAATGAAAACTGTTACTGCAAACGAATGGTTTAACCTAGAAGAACGAAATTTGGCGAGCCAAGTGGGATTGGTGTACTGATCATGACCTGAAAGTATCATCAAGATTGCGTGAAAAAGTGTCTGCTGAGATTTCAGGCAACTAGTAGTTTTTGGAAGCTTGGCAAGCCCTTTCCATGAAAGTGATTCTCGCCAGTCTCTGCTTAGGGCTACATCAACAGCAAACAAACCATAGAGATAGAACTTGAAACTGCTTTATTGTGTCATGTTTCAAAGAGCTAGCACAAACCATGTTTGAGTTAGAGTTCCAAAAACATGTATCCCTATAGGACAAAAAAGAGTGAAACCTCAAAATGAAACCGGTTACTGCAAACAAACGGTTTTACCTAGAAGAAGGAAATTTGGCGAGCCCAGTGGGATTGGTGTACTGATCATTACCTGAAAGTATCATCAATATTGGGTGAAAACGTGTTTGCTGAGACTTAAGGAAACTCGTAGTTTTTTGGAAGCTTGCCAAGCCCTTTTCATGTAAGTGATTCTCGCCAGTCTCTGCTTAGGGCTACATCAACAGCAAACAAACCATAGAGACAGAACTTGAAACTGCTTTATTGTATCAAGTTTCAAAGAGCTAGCACAAACCGTGTTTGATTTAGAGTTCCAAATACATATATCCCTATAGGAGAAAAAAGTGTGAAACCTCAAAATGAAAACGGTTACTGCAAACGAACGGTTTAACCTAGAAGAACGAAATTTGTCGAGCCAAGTGGGATTGGTGTACAGATCATGACCTGAAAGTATCATCAAGATTGCGTGAAAAAGTGTCTGCTGAGATTTCAGGCAACTAGTAGTTTTTTGGAAGCTTGGCAAGCCCTTTCCATGAAAGTGATTCTTGCAAGTCTCTGTTTAGGGCTACATCAACTGCAAACAAACCATAGAGATAGAACTTGAACCTGCTTTATTGTGTCAAGTTTCAAAGAGCTAGCACAAACCGTGTTTGATTTAGAGTTCCAAATACATGTATCCCTATAGGAGAAAACAGAGTGAAACCTCAAAATGAAAACGGTTACTGCAAACAATCGGTTTTATCCTAGAAGAAGGAAATTTGTCGAGCCAAGTGGGATTGGTGTACTGATCATTACCTGAAAGTATCATCAAGATTGCGTGAAAAAGTGTTTGCTCAGATTTCAGGCAACTCGAAGTTTTTTGGAAGCTTGCCAAGCCCTTTCCATGAAAGTGATTCTTGCCAGTCTCTTCTTAGGGCTACATCAACAGCAAACAAACCATAGAGATAGAACTTGAAACTGCTTTATTGTGTCAAGTTTCAAAGAGCTAGCACAAACCGTGTTTGATTCAGAGTTCCAAATATATATATCCCTATAGGAGAAAACAGAGTGAAACCTCAAAATGAAAACGGTTACTGCAAACGAATGGTTTAATCTAGAAAAACGAAATTAGGCGAGCCAAGTGGGATTGGTGTACTGATCATTACCTGAAAGTATCATCAAGATTGGGTGAAAAAGTGTTTGCTGAGATTTCAGGCAACTTGTTTTTTGAAAGCTTGGCAAGCAGTTTCCATGAAGGTGATTCTCGCCAGTCTCTGCTTAGGGTAAATCAACAGCAAACAAACCATAGAGACAGAACTTGAAAACTGCTTTATTTTGTCAAGTTTCAAATAGCTAGCACAAACCGTGTTTGATTTAGAGTTCCACATACATGTATCCCTATAGAAGAAAAGAGAGTAAAACCTCAAAATAAAAATGGTTACTGCAAACGAACAAATTAACCTAGAAGAACGAAATTTGGCGAGCCAAGTGGGATTGCTGTACTGATCATTACCTGAAAGTATCATCAAGATTGGGTGAAAACGTTTTTATTGAGACTTAAGGCAATTCCTAATTTTTTGGAAGCTTTCCAAGCCCTTTCCATAAAAGTGATTCTCGCCAGTCTCTGCTTAGGGCTACATCAACAGCAAACAAACCATAGAGATAGAACATGAAACTGATTTATTGTGTCAAGTTTCAAAGAGCTAGCACAAACCGTGTTTGATTTAGAGTTCCAAATACATGTATCCCTACAGGAGAAAACAGAGTGAAACCTCAAAATGAAAACGGTTACTGCAAACGAACGGTTTAACCTAGAAGAACGAAATTTGGCGAGCCAAGTGGGATTGGTGTACTGATCATTACCTGAAAGTATCATCAAGTTTGGGTCAATCAGTGTTTGCTGAGATTTCAGGAAACTCGTAGTATTTTGGAAGCTTGGCAAGCCCTTTCCATGAAAGTGATTCTCGCCAGTCTCTGCTTAGGGCTACATCAACAGCAAACAAACCATAGAGATAGAACTTGAAACTGCTTTATTGTGTCAAGTTTCAAAGAGCTAGCACAAACCGTGTTTGATTTTAGAGTTCCAAATACATGTATCCCCATAGGAGAAAACAGAGTGAAACCTCAAAATGAAAACGCCTACTGCAAACGAACGGTTTAACCTAGAAGAACGAAATTTGGCGAGCCAAGTTGGATATGTGTACTGATCATTACCTGAAAGTATCATCAAGATTGCGTGAAAAAGTGTTTGCTGAGATTTCAGGAAACTCGTAGTTTTTTGGAAGCTTGGCAAGCCCTTTCCATGAAAGTGATTCTCGCCAGTCTCTGCTTAGGGCTACATCAACAGCTAACAAACCATAGAGATAGAACTTGAAACTGCTTTATTGTGTCACGTTTCAAAAATCTAGCACAAACCGTGTTTGATTTAGAGTTCCAAATACATGTATCCCTACAGGAGAAAACAGAGTGAAACCTCAGAATGAAAACGGTTACTGCAAACGAACCTTTTCACCTAGAAGAACGAAATTTGGCGAGCCAAGTAGGATTGCTGTACTGATCATTACCTGAAAGTATCATCAAGATTGGGTGAAAAAGTGTTTGCTGACATTTCAGGCAACTCGTAGTTTTTTGGAAGCTTGTCAAGCCCTTTCCATGAAAGTGATTCTCGCCAGTCTCTGCTTAGGGATATATCAACAGCAAACAAACCACAGAGATAGAACTTGAAACTGCTTTATTGTGTCATGTTTCAAAGAGCTAGCACAAATCGTGTTTGATTTAGAGTTCCAAATACATGTACCCCAAAAGGAGAAACAGAGTGAAACGTCAAAATGAAAACGGTTACTGCAAACGAACGGTTTAACCTAGAAGAACGAAGTTTGGCCAGCCAAGATGGATTGGTGTACTGATCATTACCTGAAAGTGTCATCAAGATTGGGTGAAAAAGTGTTTGCTGAGATTTCAGGCAACTCATACTTTTTTGGAAGCTTGCCAAGCCATTTCCTTAAAAGTGATTCTCGCCAGTCTCTGCTTAGGGCTACATCAACAGCAAACAAACCATAGAGATAGAACCTGAAACTGCTTTATTGTGTCAAGTTTCAAAGAGCTAGCACAAACCGTGTTTCATTTAGAGTTCCACATACCTGTATCCCTACAGGATAAAACAGAGTGAAACCTCAAAATGAAAACGGTTACTGCAAACGAACGGTTTAACCTAGAAGAACGAAATTTGGCGAGCCAACTGGGATTGGTGTACTGTTCATTACCTGAAACTATCATCAAGATTGGGTGAAAAAGTGTTTGCTGAGATTTCAGGCAACTCGCAGTTTTTTGGAAGCTTGGCAACCCCTTTTTATGAAAGTCATTCTCGCCAGTCTCTGCTTAGGGCTACATCAACAGCAAAGAAACCATAGAGATAGAACTTGAAACTGCTTTATTGTGTCAAGTTTCAAAGAGCTAGCACAAACCTTGTTTGATTTAGAGTTCCAAATACATGTATCCTTATAGGAGAAAACAGAGTGAAACCTCAAAATGAAAACGGTTACTGCAAAGAAACGGTTTAACCTAGAAGAACGAAATTTGGCAAGCCAAGTGGGATTGTTGTACTGATCATTCCCTGATAGTGTCATCAATATTGGGTGAAAGCGTGTTTGCTGAGATTTCAGGCAACTCGAATTTTTTTGGAAGCTTGGCAAGCCCTTACATGAATGTGATTCTCGCCAGTCTAAGCTTAGGGCTACATCAACAGCAAATAAACCATAGAGATAGAACTTGAAACTGCTTTATTGTGTCAAGTTTCAAAGAGCTAGCAAAAACCATGTTTGATTTAGAGTTCCAAATACTTGTATCCCTATAGGAGAAAACAGAGTGAAACATCAAAATGAAAACGGTTACTGCAAACGAACGGTTTAACCTAGAAGAACGAAATATGGCGAGCCAAGTGGGATTGCTGTACTGATCATTACCTGAAAGTATTATCAAGATTGGGTCAAAAAGTGTTTGCTGAGATTTCAGGCAACTCGTAGTTTTTTGGAAGCTTGGTAACCCCTTTTTATGAAAGTCATTCTCGCCAGTCTCTGCTTAGGACTACATCAACAGCAAACAAACCATAGAGATAGAACTTGAAACTGCTTTATTGTGTCAAGTTTCAAAGAGTTAGCACAAACCGTGTTTGATTTAGAGTTCCAAACACATGTATCCCTATAGGAGAAAACAGAGTGAAACCTCAAAATGAAAACGGTTACTGCAAACGAACGGTTTAACCTAGAAGAACAAAATTGGGTGAGCCAAGTGGGATTGGTGTACTGATCATTGCCTGAAAGTATCATCAAGATTGGGTGAAAAAGTGTTTGCTGAGATTTCAGGCAACTCGTAGTTTTTTGGAAGCTTGGCAACCCCTTTCCATGAAAGTCATTCTCGCCAGTCTCTGCTTAGGGCTACATCAACAGCAAAGAAACCATAGAGAGAGAACTTCAAACTGCTTTATTGTGTCAAGTTTCAAAGAGCTAGCACAAACCGTGTTTGATTTAGAGTTCCAAATACATGTATCCCTATAGGAGAAAACAGAGTGAAACCTCAAAATGAAAACGGTTACTGGAAACGAACGGTTTAACCTAGAAGAACGAAATATGGTGACCCAAGTGGATTGATGTACTGATCATTACCTGAAAGTATCATCAAGATTAGGTGAAAAAGTGTTTGCTGAGATTTCAGGCAACTTGTTTTTTGAAAGCTTGGCAAGCAGTTTCCATGAAGGTGATTCTCGCCAGTCTCTGCTTAGGGTAAATCAACAGCAAACAAACCATAGAGACAGAACTTGAAACTGCTTTATTTTGTCAAGTTTCAAATAGCTAGCACAAACCGTGTTTGATTTAGAGTTCCACATACATGTATCCTATAGAAGAAACAGAGTAAAACCTCAAAATAAAAATGGTTACTGCAAACGAACAAATTAACCTAGAAGAACGAAATTTGGCGAGCCAAGTGGGATTGCTGTACTGATCATTACCTGAAAGTATCATCAAGATTGGGTGAAAACGTGTTTATTGAGACTTAAGGCAATTCCTAATTTTTTGGTAGCTTGGCAAGCCCTTTCCATAAAAGTGATTCTCGCCAGTCTCTGCTTAGGGCTACATCAACAGCAAACAAACGATAGAGATAGAACCTGAAACTGATTTATTGTGTCAAGTTTCAAAGAGCTAGCACAAACCGTGTTTGATTTAGAGTTCCAAATACATGTATCCCTACAGGAGAAAACAGAGTGAAACCTCAAAATGAAAACGGTTACTGCAAACGAACGGTTTAACCTAGAAGAACGAAATTTGGCGAGCCAAGTGGGATTGGTGTACTGATCATTACCTGAAAGTATCATCAAGAATGGGTCAATCAGTGTTTGCTGAGATTTCAGGAAACTCGTAGTATTTTGGAAGCTTGGCAAGCCCTTTCCATGAAAGTGATTCTCGCCAGTCTCTGCTTAGGGCTACATCAACAGCAAACAAACCATAGAGAGAGAACTTCAAACTGCTTTATTGTGTCAAGTTTCAAAGAGCTAGCACAAACCGTGTTTGATTTAGAGTTCCAAATACATGTATCCCTATGGGAGAAAACAGAGTGAAACCTCAAAATGAAAACGGTTACTGAAAACGAACGGTTTAACCTAGAAGAACGAAATATGGTGACCCAAGTGGGAATGATGTACTGATCATTACCTGAAAGTATCATCAAGATTAGGTGAAAAAGTGTTTGCTGAGATTTCAGGCAACTTGTTTTTTGAAAGCTTGGCAAGCAGTTTCCATGAAGGTGATTCTCGCCAGTCTCTGCTTAGGGCTACATCAACAGCAAACAAACCATAGAGATAGAACTTGAAACTGCTTTATTGTGTCAAGTTTCAAAGAGCTAGCACAAACCGTGTTTGATTTAGAGTTCCAAATACATGTATCCCCATAGGAGAAAACAGAGTGAAACCTCAAAATGAAAACGCCTACTGCAAACGAACGGTTTAACCTAGAAGAACGAAATTTGGCGAGCCAAGTTGGATATGTGTACTGATCATTACCTGAAAGTATCATCAAGATTGGGTAAAAAAGTGTTTGCTGAGATTTCAGGAAACTCGTAGTTTTTTGGAAGCTTGGCAAGCCCTTTCCATGAAAGTGATTCTCGCCAGTCTCTGCTTAGTGCTACATCAACAGCTAACAAACCATAGAGATAGAACTTGAAACTGCTTTATTGTGTCACGTTTCAAAAATCTAGCACAAACCGTGTTTGATTTAGAGTTCCAAATACATGTATCCCTACAGGAGAAAACATAGTGAAACCTCAGAAGGAAAACGGTTA
>NW_027526101.1:0-173658 GCF_052094955.1 Ictidomys tridecemlineatus
GAAATAGATTATCTCTGGAGAACAGCGAAAATATAATACACAAAAGCAAGCAGGAAACAATATTAAGAAACTCAACTCATCCATATAGAATAAGGATAACATTACAGTAAATTGAGATCAATCCCAGAATGCAAGGCTGGTTCAATATTAAAAAAATCAATCAACCGAATTTCCATAGTAACAGACTAAATAAGAAAAAATATATATATCATTTCAATAGATGCACAGAAAATAAGAAACTTCAATATCTATTTATGATAAAAACTATAACTAAGTGAAACTAGGGGCAAAGTCCAGTGGTAGAGTGCATGCTTAGTATGCATAAGGCTCTGAATTCAAAACCCAGCACACATACACCAAAAAAATAAAAAAACTACTAGTAAAAAATAGATACACATTTTCTAACTTGATAAAAGGCATTGAGTATTGTGCCAGACACATAGCTTATATTTTCTCAAAACTTTTTTCAGCATTGTGAAATAGACATCATTAATATCCTAAGCAAGGAACAAACTGAGGAATAGAGATGAGCAGACTTTTTTTACAAACAACATCTAGTAAACAACAGATGGATTTCAATCCACATCTATCTGAACCAAGAGCCTACTGTTTTATTATAATATTTTTTTAAAGAGAGAGTGAGAGAGGAGAGAGAGAGAGAGAGAGAGAGAGAATCTTTTAATATTTATTTATTTTTTTATTTCTCGGCGGACACAACATCTTTGTTGGTATGTGGTGCTGAGGATCGAACCCGGGCCGCATGCATGCCAGGCGAGCGCGCTACCGCTTGAGCCACATCCCCAGCCAATATTTTTCATTTAAGATTGAAAAAGAAACAGAAATTTTAGTTCAAAACAATGGATCACGGATTAGCATGGGTAACATGATAGAAAATCAGTAATTGTATCAATCATTTTTTTTCAGGAAATGTAATGTTTGGTGAGGTAAATCTTATAATACAAAAGAAGAAAAAATACCTAAGTATATATCATTTGTCAAAATTTCTTGTATCTTATAAAACTTAAAAAAATAAAAGTTTCTACTGAAAAAATAGATCAATGTATTTAAAAGCAGGTGACTTATAATATTACTTTTAAAAAATAATCAGAGATGATCACAGATACATATGTATGAAAGCTTCTATTCCAATATTTATGATAGTAAATGGAAAGGAAGCTTTCTATGTTCAATAAAAAGGGAGATATTAACTTAATTTCATGTTAGAAAATTAAGATTACAAGGCAATCAACTAAATAGAGTACAACAATATTGGGAAATTTTGCTTTGGATATTTTAAAGATAGATAGAGTTAGAATGGGATGAATGCAAAGAGAGCTTTGATTTTGTGACCTGTTCTATTCTTCTGAATAACTTTCTGCATTTTCTTCATTTTTCCACAATGAAAACTTATTACTTGAAATAACAGACATAAAAAAAAGAATTCATCACAGTGAAGCACAGTGTTAGGAAGGAGACACAGCAGATTCAATGAGACACAGGGGTTGATAGCTGGTTGTGCATTTTGACCAAGTCTCCATTTATTCTTACAAAAGAGCACCCATGCAAAAGTCTGTGAGAAGTTATGCTCTCTCTAAAGTCACTCCTATACGTCTCTTTCCAGAGTCCAGGCATCTCTGTATACAATATTATTTGCCATGTTTCTGCAGATTAACAAGCCTGTTTGGGGTGCTCTCAGTCCATTCTCGTCATGATCTCTTTTTCTCTGTTTTGTAGCTATGATACCATTAGAAATGAGCAATCAATCATTTGTCACTGAATTCACGTTCTTGGGATTTTCCAACCAATCCAACCTACAGGGCTGGTTCTTTCTGCTCTTTCTTGTCATTTACCTGAGCACTCTCCTGGGGAACATGCTCATAATAGTGGCCACCAGGGTTAGTCCTCCTCTCCACACTCCAATGTACTTTTTCCTCAGCAATTTGAGCTTCTTGGATGTCTGCTACACATCCACCACCCTCCCAGTACTGCTGGTGAACTTCTTCTGGGAGAAGAAGGCCATTTCTTATGAGGGCTGCCTTTCCCAGATCTTCTTCTTGGTGACAAGTGCTGGCACAGAAGGCGTCATACTGGCTGTGTGGCCAGTATGACTGCTGTGTGGCCACCTGCTGTCCTCTTCAGTACCCAGTCATCATGAGTGTGAAGGTCTGTGTTGGCCTGGAGACTGGGTCCTGGCTTTGTGGGCTGGTGAATTTGGTCACACACACGGTGCTGGCCATCACACTCACTCTGTGTGAGCCCCAGCAGTTCAGCCACTTTCTTTTGACACCCCATTGCTCCTGAAGCTCTCCTGCTCAGACACCTCTGTCAATGAGTCTGCGCTCCACGTGGTCAGTGCCACCATGGGCCTGAGCCCCTGCCTCTTCACTGCAGGCTCCTACGCACTTATCATGGCGGCCATCCTGGGGATTCCCTCTGCCCAGGGCAGGAGGAAGGCCTTCTCCATCTGTGCGTCCCCCCTCATTGTCGTGGTGGTCTTCTATGCAACAGCCAACTTCCACTATGACAGGCCCAGAGAAGGCTGGACATGGACACCCTGGTCTCTGTGCTCTTCTGTGTAGTTAGCCCCCTGTTGAGCCCCGTCATTCACAGCCTGAGAAGCAAAGAGGTCCAGAGTGCCCTGAGGAAGCTGGCTGGAGGGTGTGCATCCCTTTGCATGATCAAAGTCTAGACCAATCTTCAAACTGGAGTATACAGTCATCTGAAAAAAGATGCCTCCCAGGGACTTGTAGGCACCTGGTTAGAGAGTCTGTATCTGGAGCTTCAACTCCAATTCCCGCTTTTAAAATCTCTGAGACTCCTTTCTCTCCGCTCTTTTCACAAACACCCTTTTCCCACTTTCAGGTTCAAGTGTGTCGGACACCTTGTGTGGGTGTTCAGCATTATCTCTGTCCTTCTGTGTTCTCCCCACATCAGAGGGACAGAAAGTATGAGAACCTTGTTTCCCACACTCCCCTGCCTTCAGGCCTCCATTTTAGGAGGTTCTGTCAAGATCATCCAAACACTAGGCAGAGAGGAAGAAAAAAAGGAAGAAAGCGTGTTCTTTTGTATTCCATAGCAGCAGCAGCAAACCAGCCCTGTAGAGGCAAGAACTAATCTCCTTGGTGCGAGGAGCTGTGTGTGCAGGCTCCTAGACAGCGGTTCCTGGATGTGGGTCACAGTAGCATGGAATGAGCGTCTCTTTCTAGGGATGTTAGGGTTTCCACATATGGAGTGGTGTCACCTGCCCTATTTTCCTTTTTTCTTCCAGATCTCCCAACCATTTTATAACTTTTTTCTGTGTCAACTTCCTCTACCCTAAGACATCAAGAGTCGTTCTTCATCTCTACCTGACCACTGTGGCACTGACCACAATAGTGGTTTACATCAGAGATGGTTCTAGATAACAGATCTGAGGAGGTAGGTTGGATGTGTGACCTGAGGGAATTGAATATGTTGATAATGTCACAGCCCATGGGAAAGGAGTCCTGACAATTCCTGGTGTGCAATGACCCTACAGAGACTTTAAGTTATGGTGCTCTGAAATCCAATGTCTATGGAAAACTGAGCTTTGGAATAACACCATCAACCTTCAGGGTGGGAATGAACATTACAACATGACTACAGACTGCTGTTATTGACTGGAGTGGGAGACTTACAGAAAGAAAATGATAGGTTCAAGCATTATATTCCTCCTTCAAGTTAGGTTCAGATCATGAGAAATATTTTCTCTCTTGAAACTGATAAAGGTTAATATCAGAATAAAACATCCAATTCTCCAAATTGCAGAAGTACAAAGAAAATTATAAATCCACAATTTCTCCAGGTCTCTCTTATGTCAATTAGGACATTAATGGGGGAATGATTGAGACCCTGTTAATTAGAATGGCAGAATACCAGTGGAATTAGACAAATCTCAGAGCCTTGAAACCTGAAATCTCCATTAACACTCTTTGCTGTCAGAAGCAGCCACTCCTTTCCCGAGGAGACTAGCTTTCCCTAAATTGAAGACCCTGTGGTGACTCTACCTGGGCAGTTGTCTTTTTTTTTTTTTAAGAGAGAGTGAGAGAGGAGAGGAGAAGAGAGAAGAGGGGAGAGAGAAAAAGAGAGAGAGAGAGAGAGAGAGAGAGAGAGAGAGAGAGAGAGAGAGAGAGAGAGAATTTTTAATATTAATTTTCTAGTTCTCGGCCGACACAACATCTTTGTTGGTATGTGGTCCTGAGGATCAAACCTGCGCTGTACGTGTGCCAGGCAAGCACACTACTGCTTGAGCCACATCTCCAGCCCAATTGTCTTTAAGATGCTCATCCATCATCGCACATTGTCACCAGACTCTTAATTTGGGTCTGATCCTAGAACGCCTCAGGTAAGAGTATAAAATATAGCCCAGGAGAGTATAAGGGTCACACCAAAATAAAAGGTAAATATTTTACTGTATTTTGTTAATAGGAGCCTTAAGAATATATAAGCAAATTTTTTGAGTCTTCTAGACCAAAGAAGTCAGGACATATTGCTGGATCATCTTGAATGCAGTCACAGGTACGTAATCACCAGAAATGTTAGGGCCAAGGATTTTCCTGAGCCACGGGGAGTGGCTATTAGACTCTCTTTGGTTGACGGACTGAAATCTGGACTCAGTGTTTGCTTAACTTCAATGACCAATATGATCCTGGAATAATGGAGAGGATGGTGATCAGAAATAAATGAGGTGTTGGATGGCGTGTTATGTGACCCCTTCGCTGGCCTCACAGCTGGATATGGAGGAGGGCCTGGAGCACCAGCCTTCGCCAAGGCCTCCTGCACATGCGTTCAGAAGGCAGCACCAGATTCTTGTGAAACCCGCAGCCGCTGTCCTCGGCAGCCTGGGAAGACATTAACAGATTGCATCGTTGAAACGGGCTCCCTGATTTAAGTGAGAATAAGGGGACCCAGAAGTAGAAGAGGCCATGTGGTGGAGCAGTGATCAGAACATTAGAATCTGTAGAGATTTTTGACAGTGGTAAATGATCATGGTATTTATAGATGGAAAAAATGGGCACCCTCCTAGAATAGTGCCTGTCCCATGTAATGTGAAACTTTTCTATTCACACTTCATTGGTGCATTGTAGTGGTCCATAATGGTGGGATTTGCTGACACATATTTGAACATGCACACAAAATAACCATGAACTTTAGCCAATATCATTCCAATATTTCCCTTTTCCTCACTTCCTCCCCTGGTGCCTTGACTCACCTGATCTTTCTTCAACTTTCATGATGAGACTCCCTTCCCTACTTTCTTTCCTTTTGTCCCCTCTAGCTTTAACAGAGGAAAAACATACGGCCCTTAACTTCCTGAGTTGCTTATTTCCCTTAATGTTCTGAAGATCCATCCATCTTCCAGCATGACATAATTTCGTTCTTCTTTATGGCTAAATGAAATTCCAGTGTGCATATACCAGATGTTCTTTATCCATTCGTCCACTGATGTCACCTCGGCTGGTTCATGGGCATGTATGTGTCATTATAGTATGATGACTTCGATCCGCTGTGGTAAATACCAAGCACAGGTAGAGCTGGGTCGCAGGGTGGTCCATGGCTACTTCTGAGGAGCCTCCATCCAGATTTTAGTGGTGGTTGTGCTGATTTACATGCCCACCAACAGGGTGAGAGTGCTCCTTTCTCTCCAATTCTCTCCTTGTCACACTGGTTTCTGTTTGTATTCTATGTGGTTGCCTTTGTCACTGAAGTGAGATGAAATCTCAGGGTAGTCTTGACTTGCAAGTATTTTCATATATTTGTTGGCCACTCACATATTTTCTTCTAAGACATGTCTTTTTAGTTCATTTAGTTTCCCATTTGGTAATTGGGTTATTTGATAATTGGGTTATTTAATAATTGTGGGTTTGATGTTAAGTTTTTTGAGTTCTTTATTAATATTCTGAATATTCGTCCTCTTTTAAAAGAGCACCTCATAAAGATTTTCTCTCTTTCCGTAGGTTCTCTCTTCATATTCTAATTGTCTCTTTTGCTGTGCAGAACCTTCTTAATTTGATGCCATCCTGTTAGCTAACTTTTAGTATTTTCTCCTGAGCTTTGGCATCCTATTGAGAAAGTCATTGCCTCTGACTGTAGGTTGGAGTATTGACTTTGTTTTTTCCTAGAAACTGCATAATTTCTGGTCTAGTGCCTGGGTCTTTAATATATTTTTAGTTGATTTTTTGCAGGGTGAGCGATAGTTCAGGTCTCATTCTTCTGCATTTGGACAGGGGTGTAGAAGGACTGTTTCAGAGAGTAGATGTTATAGACTGGGGTGCAGAAGAAGTGTTGCAGAGAGCAGAAGTTGGAGCCTGAGGTGCAGGACTGTAACAGAAAGCAGAGTTTGGACACTGGGGTGCAGAAAGACTGATACATAAAGCAGAGGTTGGAGACTAGTGTGCAGAAGGAAGATTACAGAGTGCAGAAGTTGGAGACTGCTGTACAGAAGGACTGTTACAGAGAGCAGAGCTTGGAAATTGGGGTACAGAAGGACTGTTTCAGAGAACAGAGGTTGGAGACTGGGTTGTAGCAGGATCGTACAAGAAAGCAGAGTTTGGAGACTGTGTTGGAGAAGGAATGTTACAGAGAGCAGAGTTTGGAAACTGGAGTGCAGAAGGATCGTTGCAGAGAGCAGAGGTTGGAGACTGGGGTGCATAAGGACGGTTTCAGAGAGCAGAGGTTGGACACTGATGTGCACAAAAACTTTTACAGAGAGCAGAGTTTGAAGAGTGAGGTGCCAAAGGATCGTTGAAGACAGCAGAAGTTGGAGACGGAGTTGCAAAAGAATCATTGAAGAGAGCAGAGGTGGAGAGTGGGCTGCAGAAGGATTGTTACAGAGAGCAGAGGTGGGAGACTAGAGTGCAGAAGGACTGTTACCGAGACAACAGATTAAAGACTGGGGTGCAGAAAGAATGTTTCAGAAAGCAGAGCTTGGAGACTGGGGTGCTGAAGGACTGTTGGAGAGAGCAGAGTTTTTAGACTGAGATGCAGAAGGACTGTTACACAGAGAAGCCGTTGGAGATTGGGGTGAAGAATTATGATACAGAAAGCTGGGGTGGGAGCCTGGGGTGCAGAAGGACCGTTAAAGAGAGCAGAGGTTGGAGACTGACGTGTAGAAGGACTATTTCAGAGAGCAGAGTTTGGAGACTGGGGTGCAGATTGCCTGCTACAGAGAGCAAAGGTTCGAGACTGGGATGCAGAAGGACTGTTATTTAGAGCAGACTTTTGAGGCTGGATTTCGGAAGGACTGTTATAGAGATCAGAGTTTTGAGGCTGGGTTGCAGAAGGATCTTACAGAGAGCAGAGGTTGGTGACTGAGGTGCAGGACGACTGTTACAGAGAGCAGTGGTTGGAGACTGAAATACAGAAGGATCGTGCAGAGAATAGAGGTTTCAGCCTGAGGTGCAGAAGGACTGTTACAGAGAGCAGAAAATGGAGACTGAGGTGCAGAAGAACGGTTACAGAGAGCAGAGTTTGGTGACTGAGGTGCAGAAGGACTGTTACAGAAACAAAGTTTGGAAATTGGGGTGCACAGGGACTGTTTCAGAGAGCAGAGGTTGGAGACTGCGGTATACAAAGACTGTAACAGAGAGCAGAGGTTTAAGAATATGGTGCAGAAGGACTGTTACAGAGAGCAGAGGTTGGAGACTGGGGTGCAGAAGGACTGTTACATAGAGCAGAGGTTGAAGACTGGGGTGTAGAAGGACTGTTGCAGAGAGCAGAAGTTGGAGACTTGGGTGCAGAAGGACTGTTGCAGAGAGCAGAATTTGGAGACTGAGAGGCAGAAGGAGTAATACAGAGAGCATAGTTTGGAGACTGGGGTGCAGAAGGACTGTTGCAGATAGCAGAGGTTGGAAACTGGGGTGAAGAAGGACTGTTGCAGGGAGCAGGTGCTGGAGACATGCGTGTAGAAGGACTTTTGCAGAGAGTAGAATTTGGAGACTTAGGTGCAGAAGACTGTTCCAGATAGGAGTGGTTGGAGACTGGGGTGCAGAAGGACTGATACAGAAAGCAGAGTTTGAAGCCATGGGTGCAGAAAGACCGTTACAGAGAGCAGAGGTTGGAGACTTCAGTACAGAAGGACTGTTACAGAGAGCAGAGGTTAAAGACTAGGGTGAAGAAGGATTGTTGCAGAGAGCAGAGGTTGCAGAGTGAGGTGCATACGGACTGTTACAGAGAGCAGAGTTTGGAGACTGTGCTGCAGAATCACTGATACAGAAAGCAGAGTTTGGAGACTGGTGTGAAGAAGGACACTTACAGAGAACAGTTGTTGAAGACTACGGTACAGAAGAACTGTTGTTGAGAATAAGGTTGGAGACTGGGGTGCAGAGCGACCATTGCAGAGAGCAGAGGTTGGAGACTGGGGTGCAGAAGGAATGTTACAGAGAGCAGAATTTTAAAACTGGGGTACAGAAGGATCTTCCAGAGAGCAGAGGTTGGAGACTTGGTTGTAGAGTGACTGTTGCAGAGCAGACGTTGGAGACTGGGGTACAGAAGGATCATTGCAGAGAGCAGATTATAGAGACTGAGGTATATAAGGACTGTTCCAGAGAGCAGAGTTTGGAGACTGGGGTGTAGAAGGACTTTTTCAGAAAGCAGTTGTTGAAGACTGAGGTGCAGAAAGACTGTTTCAGAGAGCAGAGTTTGGAAATACGGGTGCAGAAGGACTGATACAGAGAGCAGAAATTGGAGACTGAGGTGCAGAAGGAATGTTACAGAGAGGAGAGGTAGGAGACTGGGGTGGAGAAGTACAGATACCGAAAGCAGAGGTGAGATACTGGGGTCCAGAGAACGTTACAGAGAGCAGAGGTTGGAGCCTGCGGTATACAAAGACTGTAACAGAGAGCAGAGGTTTAAGAATATGGTGCAGAAGGACTGTTACAGAGAGCAGAGGTTGGAGACTGGGGTGCAGAAGGACTGTTACATAGAGCAGAGGTTGAAGACTGGGGTGTAGAAGGACTGTTGCAGAGAGCAGAGGTTGGAGACTTGGGTGCAGAAGGACTGTTGCAGAGAGCAGAATTTGGAGACTGAGAGGCAGAAGGAGTAATACAGAGAGCATAGTTTGGAGACTGGGGTGCAGAAGGACTGTTGCAGATAGCAGAGGTTGGAAACTGGGGTGAAGAAGGACTGTTGCAGGGAGCAGGTGCTGGAGACATGCGTGTAGAAGGACTTTTGCAGAGAGTAGAATTTGGAGACTTAGGTGCAGAAGACTGTTCCAGATAGGAGTGGTTGGAGACTGGGGTGCAGAAGGACTGATACAGAAAGCAGAGTTTGAAGCCATGGGTGCAGAAAGACCGTTACAGAGAGCAGAGGTTGGAGACTTCAGTACAGAAGGACTGTTACAGAGAGCAGAGGTTAAAGACTAGGGTGAAGAAGGATTGTTGCAGAGAGCAGAGGTTGCAGAGTGAGGTGCATACGGACTGTTACAGAGAGCAGAGTTTGGAGACTGTGCTGCAGAATCACTGATACAGAAAGCAGAGTTTGGAGACTGGTGTGAAGAAGGACACTTACAGAGAACAGTTGTTGAAGACTGCGGTACAGAAGAACTGTTGTTGAGAATAAGGTTGGAGACTGGGGTGCAGAGCGACCATTGCAGAGAGCAGAGGTTGGAGACTGGGGTGCAGAAGGAATGTTACAGAGAGCAGAATTTTAAAACTGGGGTACAGAAGGATCTTCCAGAGAGCAGAGGTTGGAGACTTGGTTGTAGAGTGACTGTTGCAGAGCAGACGTTGGAGACTGGGGTACAGAAGGATCATTGCAGAGAGCAGATTATAGAGACTGAGGTATATAAGGACTGTTCCAGAGAGCAGAGTTTGGAGACTGGGGTGTAGAAGGACTTTTTCAGAAAGCAGTTGTTGAAGACTGAGGTGCAGAAGGACTGTTTCAGAGAGCAGAGTTTGGAAATATGGGTGCAGAAGGACTGATACAGAGAGCAGAAATTGGAGACTGAGGTGCAGAAGGAATGTTACAGAGAGGAGAGGTAGGAGACTGGGGTGGAGAAGTACAGATACCGAAAGCAGAGGTGAGATACTGGGGTCCAGAGAACGTTACAGAGAGCAGAGGTTGGAGACTGCAGTACAGAAGGCCTGTTACAGAGAGCAGATGATGCAGACTGTGGTGCAGAAGGACTGTTGCAGAGAACAGAAGTTGGAGACTGTGCTACATAAGGACCGTTGCTGAGAGCAGGGGATAAAGACTAATGTGCAGAAGGATTGTTACAGAGAGCAAAGGTTGGAGACTGGGGTGCAGAAGGACTGTTTCAGCGAGTAGAGTTTGGAGACTTGGGTGCAAAAGGATCTTTCAGAGAGCTGAGGTTGCGGACTGGGCTACAGAAAGACTGTTGCGGAGAGCAGAGTTTGGAAACTGGGTGCATGAGGACCATTGCTTAGAGCAGAGGTTAAAGACTGATGTGCAGAAGGATCATTGCAGAGAGTAAAGGTTGATGACTGGGGTGCAGAAAGACTCTTACAGAGAGCAGAGTTTGGAGACTGGTGTGAAGAAAGCCTGTTACAAAGAGCAGAGTTTGGTACTGAGGAGCAGAAGGAGTGTTACAGAGAGCAGAGTTTGGAGACTGGGTTGCAGAAGATTCTTTCAGAGAGCAGATTTTGGAGCCTGAGGTGCAGAAGGACTGTTACAGAGAGCAGATGTTGAAGAGTGGGGTGCAGAAGGACTGTTTAAGAGAGCAGAGGTTGGAGACTGGGGTATAGAAGGACTGTTGAAGAGAGCAGATGTTGGAGATTGAGGTGTGAAAAGATCATTGAAGAGATCAGTGGTTAGAGACTGGAGTGCAGAAGCATCGTTACAGAGAGCAGAGGTTTGAGACTGGGGTGCAGAAGGACTTATACAGAGAGCCCAGGTAATAGACTCGGGTGCAGAAGGAATGTTGCAGAGAGCAGAGGATGGAGACGGGGGTGCAGGAGGACTGTTGCAGAAACAAGAGGTTGGAGACTGAGGTGCAGAAAGACTGTTAAAGAGAGCAGAGGTTGGAGACTGGGGTGCAGGAGGACTTATAGTGAAAGCAGATATTGGAGACTATGGTGCAGAAGGACGGATAAAGAGAGCAGAGGTTGGAGACTCTGGTACAGAAGGACTGCTATAGAGAGCAGAGATTAATAACTGGGGTGCAGAAGGACTGTTGCAGAGAACAGAGGTTGGAGACTAAGGTGCAGAAGAACCTTTGCAGAGAGCAGAGGTTAGAGACTGAGGTCCAGAATTATTGTTACAGAGAGCAGAGTTTGGAGACTGGGTTACAGAAAAATGTTACAGCGCGCAGAGGTTTGAGACTTGTGTGCAGAAAAATCTTACACAGAGCAGAGGTTAAAGACTGGGGTGCAAAAGGACTGTTGCAGAGAGAAGTGGTTGGAGACTGGGGTCCACAAGCATCATTACAGAGAGTAGCTGTTGGAGACTTTGGTGAACAATGCCTCTTACAGAGAGCAGTGGTTGGAGACTGGGGTGCAGAAGGCCTGTTACAGAGAGCAGAGATTGGAGACTGGGTGCAGAAGGAGTGTTTCAGTGAACAGAGTTTGCAGACTGGGTTTAAAAGGGTCTTACAGAAAGCAGAGGTTGGAGACTGATGTACAGAAGGACTGTTACAGAGAGCAGAGTATGGAGACTGGGGTGCAGAAGGATTGTTGCAGAGAACAGAGTTTTCAGACTGAGGTACAGAAGATCTGTTGCAGAGAGCAGATGTTGGAGACTGGGTGCACATGGACTGTTGCAGCGAGCATAGGTTGGAGACAGGGTGAAGATGGATTGTTGCAGAGAGCTAAGGTTGGAGACTGGGGTACAGAAGGACAGATACAGAGAGCAGAGTTTGGAGACTGGGGTGAAGAAAGCCTGTTACAGAGAGCAGAGCTTTGAGACTGGGGTGCACGAGGACTGTTACAGAGAGCAGAGTTTGGAGATTGGGTTGCAGAAGGATCGTAGCAGAGAGCAGAGCTTGGAGACTGGGATGCAGAAGGACTGTTGCAGAGAGCAGAGGTTTTAGACTTTGGTGTAGAAGGACTGTTGCAGTTAGGAGAGGTAGGATATTGGGATCCAGAAGGACCCATAGAGAGAGCAGTGGTTGGAGACTGCAGTACACAAGGACTGTTATAGAGAGCAGATGTTGGAGACTGGGATGGAAAAGAACTGTTGCAGAGAGTAGATGTTGGAGACTATGGTGCAGAAGGACTGATGCAGAGAATAGAGGTTAGAGACTGGGGTGCAGAAGGACCGTTGAAGAGAGCAGAGGTTGGAGACTGGGGTGCAGAAGAATCTTACAGTGAGCAGAGGTTTGAGTCTGAGATGCAGGAGGATTTTGATAGAGAGCAGACGTTGGAGACTGGGGTGCAGAAGGATTGTTGCAGAGAGCAGAGGTTGAACACTGGGGCGCAGAAGGACTGTTGCAGAGAGCAGAGGTTGGAGACGGAGGTGCAGAAGGACTGTTACTGAGAGCAGATTTTGGAGACTGTGGTCCAGGATTGATATAGAAAACAGATGTTGGAGACTGGGGTGCAGAATGATTCTTTCAGATAGCAGAGGTTGGAGACTTGGTTGCAGAAAGACTGTTGCATAGAAGAGAGGTTGGAGACTGTGGTTCAGAAGGACTGATACAGAAAGCATAGTTTGGAGACTCGGGTGCAGAAGGACCATTACAGAAAAGAGAGGTTGGAGACTGCGGTACAGAAGGACTGTTACAGAGAGTAGATGTTGGAGACTGGGGTGCAGAAAGCCTGTTACAAAGAGCAGAGTTTGGACCAGCGGTGCAGAAGGACTGTTACAGAGAGCAGAGTTTGGAGATTGGTTTTCAAAAGGATCTTACAGAGAGTAGAGTTTGGAGACTGAGATGCAGAATAACTGTTACAGAGAGTTGAGTTTGAAGACTGACTTGCAGAAGGACAATTGCAGAGAGCAGAGGTTGAAGACTGAGGTGAAGAAGGACTGTTAAAGACAGCAGAGGATGGAGACTGAGGTGCAGAAGGACTGATACAGAATGCAGAGTTTTGAGACTTGGTTGCAGAAGGAACATTACAGAGAGCAGAGTTTGGCGACTGAGGTGCCGAAAGAATGTTGAATATAGCAGAGGTTGGAAACTGGGGTGCAGAAGGATCTTACAGAGAGCAGAGTTTGGAGACTGGGATGCAGAATGACCTTTACAAATTGCAGAACTTCAAGACTGAGGTGGAGTAGGACTTTTACAGAGAGATGAGGTTGGAGACTGGGGTGCAAAAGGATTCTTACGGAGAGCAGAGTATGGAGACTAAGGTGCAGAAGGAGTTTTAAAGAGTGTAGAGTTTAGAGATTGGGGTTCAGAAAAAATGTTACAGAGAGCAGATTTTGGAGAATGGGGTGTAGAAGGTCTCTTAAAGGGAACAGAGTTTGGAGACGTACGTGACGATGAATTTTTACAGAGAGCAGAGTTTGGACACTGATGTGCAGAAGGACAGTTACAGAGAGCAGAGCTTGGAGACTGGGGTGCAAAAGAAGTGTTGCAGAGAGCAGAGTTTGGAGACTGTGGTGAAGAAGGATCGATGCAGAGAGCAGAGATTGAAGACTGAGGTGCAGAAAGATCGCTATAGAGAGCAGAGGATGGAGACTGGGGTGCAGCAGGACAGTTGCAGAGAGCACTGTTTGGAGACTGGGGTGAAGAAGGACTGTAGCAGAGAGCAGAGGTTGGAGACTGGGATGCAGAACCATCGTTGCAGAGAGCAGAGTTTGGAGACTGGTGTTTAGAAGGACTTTTGCAGAGAGGAGAGGTTGGAGACTGGGGTGCAGAAGGACTGTTGCAGAGAGTAGAAGTTAGAGACTGAGGTGCAGAAGGACTGTTACAGATTGCAGACGTTGGAGACTGGGGTGCAGAAGAACTGATACAGAAAGCAGACTTTGGTGACCTGGGTGCAGAAGGACTGTTGCAGAGAGCAGAGTTTGGAGACTGAGGTGGATAAGGACTGTTGCAGAGAGCAGATGTTGGAGACTGTGGTGCAGAAGGACTGTTGCAGAGAGCAGAGTTTGGAGAATGTGGGGCAGAAGGACTGATACAGAAAGCAGAGTTTGGAGACTGGGCTTCAGAAGGACCCTTACAGAGAACAGAGTTTGGAGACTGTGGTACAGAAGGACTGTTACAGAGAGCAGAGGGTGGAGACTGGGGTGCAGAATAAGTGTTGTAGAGAACAGAGGTTAAAGACTGGGGTGCAGAAGGACCATTGCAGAAAGCAGAGTTTGGGATTGGGGCACAGAAGTACTGTTGCAGAGGGAAGTGGTTGGTGTCTGAGGTGCAGAAGGACTGTTACAGAGAGCAGAGGTTAGAGACCGGGGTTCAGAAGGACTGATATAGAAATGAGAGTTTGGAAACTGGGGTGCAGAAGGACCATTACAGAGAGCAGAGGTTGGAGACTGCAGTACAGAAGTACTGTTACATAGAGCAGAGGTTGAAGACTGCGGTGGAAAAGGACTGTTACAGAGAGCATAATTTGGAGAGTGGGATGAGGAAGGACTGTTGCAGAGAGAAGAGGTTGACGACTGGGTTCCAGAAGGACTGTTGCAGAGAGCAGAGGTTGCAGAGTGACGTGCAGAAGGACTGTTACAGAGAGAAGAGTTTGGAGACTGTGGTGAAGAAAGACTGATACATAAAGCAGAGATTGGAGACTGGGATTCAGAAGGATTCTTACTGAGAACAGAGGTTGAAGACTGCGGTACAGAAGAACTGTTGTAGAGAACAGGTTGGAAACTGGGGTGCAGAAGAAATATTATAGAAAGCAGCGTTTGGAAACTGGGGTGCAGGAGGATCTTACAGAGAGGAAACTTTGGAGAATGGAGTGCAGAATGAATTTTGCAGAGAGCAGAAGTTGGAGACTGGGGTGCAGAAGGAACGTTCCAGAGAGTAGATTATGGAGACTGGGATATAGAAGGACTTTTCTCGAGAGCAGAGGATGAAGACTGGTGTGCAGAAGGACTCTTGCAGATAGCAGTTGTTGAAGACTGATGTGCAGAAAAACTGTTACAGAGAGCAGTGTTTGGAGACTGGGGTGCAGGACTGATACTGAGAGCAGAGGTTGGAGACTGGGGTGCAGAAGGACTGTTAAAGAGAGCAGAGTTTGGAGACTTGAATGCAGAAGGCCTGTTACAGAGAGGAGAGGTTGTAGACTGGGGTGCAGAAGGCCTCTTACAGAGAACAGAGGTTGGAGACTGATGTGCAGACGGACTGTTACAGAGAGCAGAGGTTAAAGACTGGGGTGCAGAAAGATTGTTGTAGAGTGCAGTGTTTGGAGACTGGGGTGCAGAAGGACTGTTGAAGAGAGCAGAGGTTGGAGACTGGGGTGCAGAAGGACTGTTACAGAGAGCAGAGGTTGAAGCCTGGCGTGCAGAAAGACGGATACAGAAAGCAGAGTTTGAAGACTGGGTTGCAGAAAGACTGATACAGAAAGCAGAGGTTTGAGATGGGGTCCAGAAGGACCCTTACAGAGAACAGAAGTTTGAGACTGCGGTAAAGAAGGACTGTTACAGAGAGCAGAGGTTGGAGACTGGAGTGCAAAATAAATGTTGAAGAGAAAAGAGGTTGGAGACTCTGGTGCTGAAGGACCATTGCAGAAAGCTTATGTTTGAAACTGGGTTTCAGAAGGATCTTAGGGAGAGCAGAGTTTGGACACTGAGGTGAGGAAGGACTTTTGCAGAGAGCAGAGGTTGATGACTGGGTTGCAGAAGGAATGTTGCAGAGAGCAGATGTTGCAGAGTGAGGTGCAGAAGGACAGTTACAGAAAGAAGAGTTTAGAGACTGTGGTGCAGAAAGACTGATACAGAAAGCAGAGGTTGGAGACTGGGTTGCAGGAGAACCCTTACAGAGAACAGAGGTTGAAGACTGCGGTACAGAAGAACTGTTGTAGAGAACAAGGTTGGAGAGTGGGGTGCAGAGGGACCATTGCAGAGAGCTAAATTTGAGACTGGGGTGCAGAAGGAATGTTTCAGAGAGCAGAGTTTGAAACTGTGGTGTACAAGGATCTTACAGAGAGGAAAATTTGGAGACTTGGGTGCAGAAGGATTGTTGCAGAGAGCAGACGTTGGAGACTGGGGTAAAGAAGGATCGTTGCAGAGAGTAGATTATGGATACTGGGGTATAGAAGGACTGTTCTAGAAAGCAGAGGTTGGAAACTGGGGTGCAGAAAGACTGTTTCAGAGAGCAGTTGTTGAAGACTGAGGCGAAGAAAAACTGTTACATGTTTGGAGCATGTTTGGAGACTAAGTTGCAGGACTGATACTGAGAACAGAGTTTGAAGACTGTGGTGCCGAAGGATCTTACAGAGAGCAGAGTTTGGAGACTGAGGTGCAGAAGGACTGCTCCAGAGAGCAGAGGTTGGAGATTGGGGTGCAGAAGGACTGTTAAAGAGAGCAGAGTTTAGAGACTTGGGTGCAGAAGGCCTGTTACAGAGAGCAGAGGATGGAGACTGAGGTGCAGAAGGACTGTTACAGAGATAGATGTTGAATACTGAGGTGCAAAAAGACCATTGCAGAGAGCAGATGTTGGAGACTGAGGTGCAGATGGACTGTTTTGGAGTGCAGAGGTTTGAGACTTGGGTGTAAAAGGACTGTTGAAGCGAGCAGAATTTGGGGATTGGGGTGCCAAAGGACCTTTGCAGAGTGCAGAATTTTGAGACTGAGGTGCAGATGGCCTGTTACACAGAGCAGAGGTTGGAGACTTGAGTGCAGAAGGACTGATAGAGAAAGCAGTTCTTGGAGACTGGAGTTCAGAAGACAGTTACACAGAGAAGAGTTTGGAAATTGCAGTACAGAGGAACTGCTACAGAGAGCAGAGATTGGAGACTGGGGTGGAGAAGAACTGTTGCAGAGACCTGATGTTAAATACTGGGGTGCAGAAGGACTGTTGTAGAGAGTAGGTTGGAGACTGGGGTGCAGAAGGACTGTTGCAGAGAGTATGGGTTGGAGATTTGGGTGCAGAAGACTGAGGTTAAGAAGGACTCTTGGAGACAACAGAGTTTGGAGACAGAGATGCAGAAGGACCGTTGCAGAGAGCAGAGGTTGGAGACTGAGGTGCAAAAAGATTGTTACAAAGAGCAGAGGTTGGAGACTGGGGTGCAGAAGGACTGATATAGAAAGCAGAGTTTGAAGACTGCGGTGCAGAAGCACCGTTACAGAGAGCAGAAGTTGGAGACTGTGGTACAGAAGGACTTTTACAGAGAGCAGAGGTTGCACACTGGGGTGAAGAAGGACTATTGCCGACAACAGAGGTTTGAGACTGAGGTGTAGAAAGACCGTTGTAGAGAGCAGAGGTTGGAGACTGATGAGCAGAAGCATTGTTACAGAGAGCAGAGTTTGGAGATTGGGGTACAGAAGGACTGTTTCAGAGAGCAGAGGTTGGAAACTGGGTGCAGAAGGATCTTCAAGAGAGCAGAGGTTGGAGACTGGGGTGCAGAAGAACTGTTGCAGAGTTCAGATGTTGGAGACTGGGGTGTAGAAGGATCGTTGCAAAGAGAATAGGTTGGATACTGGGGTGCTGAAGGCCTGTTACATAGAGCTGAGATTGTAGACTGGAGTGCAGGAGGCTTGTTACAGAGAGCGGAGTTTGGAGACTGGGGAGCAGGTGGACTGTTATAGAGAGCAGAGTTTGGATTCTGGGTTGCAGAAGGATCTTATATGAGCAGAGTTTGGAGATTGAGGTGCATTAGGACTTTTACAGAGAGCAGAGGTTGGAGACTGAGGTGCAGAAGGACAGTTACAGACAGTAGAGTTTAGAGACAGAGGTGTAGAAGGACTGTTGCAGAGAGCAGATGTTGGAGACTGGTGTGTAAATGGACTGTTGCAGAGAGCTGAGGTTGGGGACTGGGATGAAGAAAGACTGTTGCAGAGAGCAGAGTTTGGAGATTGATGTGCAGAAGGACTGTTTCAGAGAGTAGAGTTATGAGACTGGGTAAAGGAGGACTGATACAGAAAGGAGACTTTGGAAACTGGGGTGCATAAGGACCGTTACAGAGAGCAGAGGTTGGAGACTGCAGTACATAAGGACTGTTACAGATAGTGGAGATTGGAGACTAGTGTACAGAAAGACTGGCAGAGAGCAGATGGTGTACACTGTGGTGCAGAAGGACTGTTGCAGAGAGCAGAGGTTGGAGAATGGGGTGCAGAACAACTGTTGCAGATAACAGAGGTTGGAGACTTGGGTTCAGATGAACTGTCACAGAGAACAGAGGTTGGAGACTGGGGTGCAGAAGGACCGTTGAAAAGAGCAGAGGTGGGAGATTGGGGTGGAGAAAGAATGTTACAGAAAGCAGAGTTTGGAAACTGAGATGCAGAAGGATCTTACAGAGAGCAGAGATTGGAGACAGGGGTGCAGAAGAACTGTTGCAGAGAGAAGACGTTGGAGACTGGGGTGCAGAAGAATCATTGCAGAGAGAACAGGTTGAAGACTGGGGTGCAGAAGGACGGTTACAAAATGCAGAGTTCGAAGACTGCAGTACAGAAAGACTGTTACAGAGAGCAGAGGATGGAGACTGGGATGCAGAAGGATCATTGGAGAGTGCAGAGGTTAGAGACTGGGGTGCAGAAAGACTGATCCAGAAATCAGAGTTTGGAGACTGGTTTTTACAAGGATCTTACCGAGCGCAGAGTTTGGAGATTGAGGTGCAGCAGGACTGTTAGAGAGCACAGAGTTTGGATACTGAGGTACAGAAGGATCGTTTCAGAGAGCAGAGGTGGAGACTGTGTTGCAGAAGGATCATTAAAGAGAGCAGAGTTTGGAGACTGGGGTGCAGAAGGACTGTTAAAGAGAGCACAGGTTGGAGACGGTGGTGCAAAAGGAGTGTTGCAGAGAGAAGAGGTCGGAGACTGTGGTGCAGAACGACTGATATAGAAAGCAAAGGTTGGAGACTGGGGTGGAGAAGGACCCTTACAGAGAGCAGAGTTTGGAGACTGGGGTGCAGAAGGACTGTTACAGAGAGCAGAGTTTGGAGACGGGGTGGAGAACAATCGTTACAGAGAGAAGAGTTTGGAGATGGGGTGAAGAAAGCCTGTTAAAAAAGTAGATGTTGGAGACTGGGGTGCAGAAGGACTGTTGCAGAGAGAAGAGGTTGGAGACTGGAGTGCAGCAGGACTGTTGCAGAGAGCAGCGGTTTGAGTCTCAGGTGGAGAAGTCCTGTCACATAGAGCAGAGGTTGGAGACTGAGGTGAAGAAGGACTGTTGCAGAGAGCAGAGATTGTAGACTGGGGTGCAGAAAGAGCGTTGCAGATAGCAGAGTTTGGAGACTAGGGTGCAGAAGGACTTTTGCAGAGAGCAGATGTTTTAGACTGGGGTGCAGAAAGACTGTTACAGAGAGCAGAAATTGGAGACTGAGGTGCAGAAGGACTGTTACAGAGAGCAGAGTTTGGAGACTGGGGTGCAGGAGGACTGTTACAGAGAGCAGAGGTTAAAGACTGTGGTTCAGATAGATCTTACCGATAGCAGAGTTTGGAGACTGGGGTGCAAAAGGACTGTTGCAGAGAGCAGATGTTGGAAACTGGGGTGTAGAAGAATCATTGCAGAGAGTAGAGGTTGGAGACTGGGGTTCAGAAGGCCTGTTACAGAGAGCAGAGGTTGGAGACTGGGTTGCAGAACTGTCATTGCAAAGAGCAGAGTTTTCAGACTGAGGTGCAGAAGAACTGTTGAAGAGAGCAGATGTTGGAGACTGGGGTGCAGAAGGATTGTTACAGAGAGCAGAGTTTGGAGACTAGAGTGCATAAGGATCTTACAGAGAGCAGACGTTCGAGACTAGGGTGCAGAAGCACTGTTGCCAAGAGCAGAGTCTGGAGACTGGGTTGCAGAAGGGTCTTACAAAGAGCAGAGTTAGGAGACTGAGGTGCAGAAGGATCATTGCAGAGAGCACAGATTTCAGACTGAGTTGCAGAAGAACTGTTGTAGAGAACAGATATTGAAGACTGGGATGCAGAAGGACTGTTGCAGAGAGCAGAGGTTAAAGACTGGTGTGAAGGAGGGTCGTTGCAGTGAGCAGAGTTTTCGGACTGTGGTGCAGAAGGACTGTTGCAGAGAGCAGATGTTGGAGACTGGGTACAGAAGAATTGTTGCAGAGTGCAGAGGTTGGAGACTTTGGTGAGGAAGGATCTTTGATGAGAGCAGAGGTTTAAGACCAGTGTGCAGAAGCACTGTTACAGTGAGCAGAGTTTGGAGACTTGGATTCAGAAGGATATTCCAGAGAGCAGAGGTTGCAGACAGGGGTTTAGAAGGATTGTTACAGAGAGCAGAGGTTGAAGACTTTGGTGCAGAAGGACTGTACAGAGAGCATAGTTTGGAGACTCATGTGCAGAAGGACTCTTACAGGAAGCAGAGTTTGGAAATTGTGGTGCAGAAGGACCATTAAGGAGAGCAGAGTTTGGAGACTGCGGTATAGGACTGTTTCCGAGAGCAGAGGTTGGAGACTGGTGTGCCGCAGGACCCTCAAAGAAAGCAGAGGTTACAGACTGCGGTGGAGAAGGAATTTTAGAGAGAGCAGATTTTCGAAACTGGCGTGCAGAAAGATGATACAGAGAGCAGAGTTTGGAGACTGTGGTTCAGAAGGACTGTTGCAGAGAGCACACGTTGGAGCCTGGGGTCCAGAAGGATCGTTGAAGAGAGCAGAGTTTGGACTGGAGTTAGAATGACTGTTGCAGAGAGCCAGATGTTGGAGACTAGGGTACAAATGACTGTTGCAGAGAGCAGAGGTTGGAGAATGGGGTGCAGAAGGACTGTTGTAGAGAGCAGAGGTTGAAGACTGAGGTGCAGAAGGACTGTTACAGAGAGCAGAGGTTGGAGACTGCAGTGCAGAAGGAATGTTGCAGAGAGCAGAGGTTGTCGACTGTGGTGCAAAAAGACTGTTGCAGAGAGCAGAGGTTTGAGACTGGTGTGGAGAAGAATCGTTGTAGAGAGAAGAATTCGGAGACTTCGGTGCAGAAGGTCTGTTACAAAGAGCAGTGGTTTTAGACTGGGTTGATGAAGGATCTTACAGAGAGCAAAGATTGGAGACAGAGGTGCAGGGGGACTGTTACCGAGAGCAGTGGTTGGAGGCTGGGGTGCAGAAGGATCGTGCAGAGAGCCGAATTTTCAGACTGAGGTGCAGAAGGACTCTTACATAGAGCACAGATTGAGACTGAGGTGCAAAAGGATAGATACAGAGAACAGAGGTTGGAGACTGGGGTTCAGACAGACTGATACACAAAGCAGAGTTTGGAGACTGGGGTGTAGAAGGACCGTTACAAAGAGCAGAAGTTGGAGACTCTGGTACAGAAGGACTGTTACAAAGAGTAGATCTCAGAGACTTGGGAACAGAAGAACTGTTGCAGAGGACAGAGGTTGGAGACTGAAGTGGAGAAGGAATGTTACAGTGAGCAGAGTTTTCAGACTGAGGTGCAGAAGGACTGTTGCAGAGAGCAAATGTTGGAGACTGTGTTGCAGAAAGATCGTTGTAGAGAGCAGAGTTTGGAGAATGGGGTGCAGAAGGACTGTTATGGAGAGCAGAGTTTGGAGACTGGGGTGCAGAAGGACTGTTGCAGAGAGCAGATGTTTTAGACTGGGGTGCAGAAGGACTGTTACGGAGAGCAGAGTTTGGAGACTGAGGTGCAGAAGGACTGTTACAGAGAGCAGATTTTGGAGACTGGGTTGCTGAAGGACTGTTACAGAGAGAAGAGGTTGGAGACTGGGGTTTAGATGGATCTTACAGAGAGCAGAGATTGGAGACTGGGGTGCAAACGGACTGTTTCAGAGAGTAGATGTAGGACACTTGGCTGGAGAAGAATCGTTGGAGAGAGAAGAGGTTGGAGACTGGGGTGCAGAAGGCCTATAACAAAGAGCACAGTTTGGAGACTGGGTTACAGAAGTCCTGTTACAGAGAGCAGAGGTTGGAGACTGTTTTGCAGAAAAACTTTACAGAGTGCAGAGTTTTAAGACTGGGTTGCAGAAGGATCAAACAGAGAGCACAGTTGGGAGACTGAGGTGCAGAAGGACTGTTACAGAGAGCAGAGGTAGGAGACTTGGGTGCAGAAGAGTCGTTGCAGAAAGCAGAATATTCAGACTGAGGTGCAGAATGACTGTTGCAGAGAGCAGATGTTGAAGACTGGGGTGCAGAAGGTCTGTTGCAGAGAGCAGATATTGGTAACTAGGGTGAAGACAACTTTTTTAGATAGCAGAATTTGGAGAATGGGGTGCAGAAGGACTGTTGCAGAGAGCAGAGTGTGGGGAATGAGGTGTGGAAGTTCTGCTACAGAGAGCAGAGGTTAAAGACTATGGTGCAGAAGGACTGTTACAGAGAGCAGAGGTTGGACACAGGGGTGCAGAAGAATATTACAGAGAGCAGAAGCTGGAGACTGAGGTGCAGAAGGACTGTTGCAGAGATCAGAGGTTGGAGACTGGGATGCAGTAGGATCATTGCAGAGAACAGAGTTTGGAGACTGGGGTGCAGAAGGACTGTTGCAGAGAGTATTGTTTGATGACTGGGGTGTAGAAGGATCGTGCAGAGAACAGAGGTGTCAGACTGAGTTGCAGAAGGACTGTTAAAGAGAGCAGAGGTTGGAGACTGAGGTGCAAAAGGACTGTTACACTAAGTAGAGGTTGGAAATTGGCGTGTAGAAGGACCGTTACAGAGACAAGGATTTGGAGACTGCAGTATAGAAAAACTGTTACAGAGAGCGGAGGTTGGAGACTGGGGTTCAGAAGGAATGTTACAGAGAGAACAGGTTGGAGACTGAGGTGCAGAAGGATAGATACAGAGAACAGAGGTTTGAGACTGGGCTTCAGAAGGACAGATACAGAAAGCAGAGTTTGGAGACTGGAGTGCAGAAAAACTGTTGAAGAGGAAAGAGGTTGGAGACTGGAGTTGGGCAGGACACTTGCAGAAAGCAGAGGTTAAAGACTGGGTTAGAGAAGAAATGTTACAGAGAGCAGAGTTTGGAAACTGGAGTGCAGATGAATCTTACAGAGAGCAGAGATTGGAGACTGTGTTGGAGAAGGACTGTTGCAGAGAGCAGAGGTTGGAGACTGGGGTGCAGAAGGACTGTTGCAGAGAGAAGAGATTGGAGACTGGAGTGCAGAAGGACTGTTGCAGAGAGCAGCGGTTTGTGACTCAGGTGCAGAAGTCCTGTTACATAGAGCAGAGGTTGGAGACTGAGGTGCAGGAGGACTGTTGCAGAGAAAAGACGTTGTAGACTGGGGTGCAGAAGGACTGTTGCAGAGAGCAGAGGTTGGAGACTGGGTTGTAGAAGGACTGTTGCAGAGAGCAGAGGTTGGAGACTGAGGTGCAGAAGGACTCTTAGAGAGAGCAGAAGTTGGAGACTAAGGTGCAGAAGGACTGAAACAGAAATCAGAGATTGGAGTCTGCAGTGCAGAAGGACTGTTGCAGAGAGCAGAGATTGGAGAATGAGGTGTAGAATTTCTTTTACATAGAGAAGTGGTTGGAGACTGGGGTGCAGAAGGATCGTTGCAAGGAGCAGAGCTTGGAGACAGGGGTACAGAAAGATCTTACAGAGAGCAGAAGTTTGAGACTGAAGTGCAGAAGTACTGTTGCAGAGATCAGAAGTTGGAGACTGGGGTGCAGTAGGATCATTGCAGAGAGCAGTGGTTGCAGACTGGGGTGCATAAATATCGTTGCAGAGAGCAGATTTTGGAGACTGCCGTGCAGAAGGCCTGTAACAGAGAGGAGAGGTTGGAGAGTGGGGTGCAGAAGGACTGTTATAGAGAGCAGTGTTAGGAGACTGGGTTGCTGAAGGATCTTACAAAGAGCAGAGTTTGGTTACTGAGGTGTCACTGGACTCTTACAGAGAGCAGTGGTTGGAGACTGGGTGTAGAAGGATCATGCAGAGAGCAGAGGTTTTAGACTGATGTACATAAAGACTGTTATAGAGAGTAGAGGTTTGAGACTGAGGTGAAGAAGGATAGTTACAGAGAGCAGAGTTTGAAGACTGAGGTGCAGAAGGACTGATACAGAGACCTGAGGTTGGAGACTTTTGTGAAGCAGAACTGTTACAGAGTGCAGAGTTTAAAGACTGGCTTGCAGGAGGATCTGAAAAGAGCAAAGTTGGGAGACAGTGGTGCAGAAGGACTGTTAAAGGGAGCAGAGTTAGGAGACTGGGGTGCAGAAAGGTCGTTCCAGAGAGGATAGTTTTCAGACTGCGGTGCAGAAGAACTGTTGCAGAGAGCAGATTTTGGAGACTGGGGTGCAGAAGGATTGTTACAGAGAGGAGAGGCTGGAGACTGGAGTGCTTGAGGATCTTACAGAGAGCAGAGGTTGGAGACAAGGATGCAGAAGGGCTTTTGCAAAGAGCAGAGGTTTGAGACTGTTGTGAAGATGAATCATTGCAGAGAGAAGAGGTTGGAGACTAGGTTTCAGAAGGCCTGTTACAGAGAGCAGAGGTTTGAGACTGGGTTGCAGAATTCCTCTTACAGAGAGCCGAGATTGTAATCTGTAGTTCAGAAGGACTGTTACAGAGAGCAGAGTTTCGAGACTGGGATGTAGAAGGGTCTTACAGAGAGCAGAGGTAGGAGACTGAGGTGCAGAATGATTGTTGCAGAGAGCAAAGTTTTCAGACTGAGTTTCAGAAGGACTGTTGCAGAGAGCAAATGTTGGAGACTGGGGTTCAGAAGTACTGTTTCAGAGAGCAGAGGTTGGAGACTGTTGTGAAGAAGGATCAGTGCAGAGAGCAGAGTTTGGAGACTGGTGTGCAAAAGGACTGTTACAGAGAGCAGAGTTTGGAGAATGGTTTATAAACGAATTGTTTCAGAGTGCAGATGTTGGAGACTGGGGTTCAGAAGAACTGTTGCAAAGAGCAGAGTTTGGAGACTGGGGTGCAGAAGAAATGTCACAGAGGGAAGAGGTTGGAGACTGAGGTGCAGATAGAATGTTACAGAGAGCCAAGATTTGAGACTGCGGTGCAAAATTACTGATACAGAAAGCAGAGGTTGAGACTGGGGTGCAGAAGGACCATTACAGAGAGCAGAGGTTGGAGACTGTGTTACAGAAGGACTGTTGCAGAGAACAGAGGTTAGAGAATGGGGTGCAGAACGACTGTTACAAAAAGCAGAGGTTAGAGAATGGGGTGCAAAAGTAAGGTTGCAGAGTTCAGAGGTTGGAGACAGAGGTGCAGAAAGACTGTTACAGACAGCATAGGTTGAAAACCGTGGTTCAGAAGGACTTACACAAAAAGCAGAGGTTTGAGACTGGGGTGCAGAAGGACCATTACAGAGAGCAGATGTTGGAGACTGGCGTGCATAAGGATCATTGCAGAGAGCAGAGGTTGGAGACAGGGTGCAGAAGGAGGGTTGCAGAGAGCAGAGGTTGGAGACGGAGGTGCAGAAAAATAGTTACAGACAGTACTGGTTGGAGACTGGGGGGCAGAAGGATCGTTGAAGAGAGCAGAAGTTGGATACTGAGTTGCAGAAGAATTATTGAAGACAGCAGAGGTGGAGACTGGGCTGCAGAAGGATCATTACAGAGAGAAGAGGTGGGAGACTGCGGTGCAGAAGGACTGTTACAGAGAGCAGAGGTTGGAGACTGAGATGCAGAAGGACTGTTACACAGAGCAGACGTTGGAGACTGAGATGCAGAAGGACTGTTACACAGAGCAGACGTTGGAGTCTCGGGTGAAGAATTATGATACAGAAAGAAAAGGTGTGAGACTGGGTTGCAGAAGGACCGTTACAGAGAGCAGAGGTTGCAGACTGGGGTGTAGAAGGACTGTTTAAGAGAGCAGAGTTTGGAGACTGGGGTGCATAAGGCCTGCAACAGCGAGCAGAGGTTGAAGACTGGGTTGCAGAAGGACTGTTATAGATAGCAGAATTTTGAGGCTGGGTTGCAGAAGGATCTTACAGAGAGCAGTGGTTGGTGACTGTGGGGCAGGATGAATATTACAGAGAGCAGTGATTGGAGACTGGGGTGCAGAAGGATCGTGCAGAGACCAGAGGTTTCAGACTTAGGGGCAGAAGGACTGTTACAGAGAGCAGAGCTTGGAGACTGAGGTGCATCAGGACTGTTACAGAGAGAAGAGTTTGGTGACTGAGGTGCAGAAGGACTGTTACAGAAAGCAGAGGTTGGAAATTGGGGTAGAGGGACCGTTACAGAGAGCAGAGGTTGAAAACTGCGGTATAGAAAGACTGTAACAGAGAGCAGAGGTTGGAGAATATGGTGCAGAAGGACTGTTAAGGAGAGCAGAGGTTGGAGATTTGGGTGCAGAAGGATTGTTACAGAGAGCAGAGGTTGGAGACTGGGGTGCAGAAGGACTGTTACACAGAGCAGAGGTCGAAGACTGGGGTGTAGAAGAACTGTTGCAGAGAGCACAATTTGGAGACTGAGGTGCAGAAGGACTGCTGAGGAGAGGAGACGTTCGAGACTGGGGTGCAGAATGATCATTGCAGAGAGCAGAATTTGGAGACTGAGGTGCAAAAAGACTGTTACAGAGAGCAGAGGTTGGAGACTGGGGTTCAGAAGGCCTGTTATGGAGAGCAGAGTGTGGAGAAGGGCACCAGAATGACTGTTACAGATCACAGAGTTTGGAGACTGGGTTGAAGAAGGATCTAACAGAGAGCAGATGTTGGGGACCCAGGTGCAGAAGGACTGTTACAGAGAGTAGAGGTTGGAGACTGAGGTACAAAAGGATCGTAGCAGAGAACAGCGTTTTAAGACTGAGGTGCAGAAGGACTTTTGGAGAGACCACAGGTTGGTGACTGCGGTGCAGAAGGACTGTTACCGAGAACCAACTTTGGAGACTTGGGTGCAAAAGGCCTGTTACAGAGAGGAGAGTTCTGAGAAGGTCTGCAGAAAAACTGTTAGAGAGGGCAGAGTTGGGAGACTGGGTTGCAGAAGGATCTTACAGAGAGCAGATGTTAAAGACTGAGGTACAGAAGGACTGTTACAGAGAGCAGAGTTTGGAGACTGGGGAGCAGAAGGAGTGTTGCAGAGTACAGAGATTTGAGACTGGGGTGCAGCAGGACCCTTTCAGAAAGCAGAGGTTTGAGACTGGCGTGGAAAAGGAATATTACAGAGAGCAGAGTTTGGAAACTGGGGTCAGAAGGAACTTTTAGACCGCAGAATTTGTAGACTGGGGTGCAGAAGGGCTCTTTCATAGAGCAGAGGTTTAAGACTGAGATGGAGAAGGACTGTTACAGAGAGCAGCGTTTGGAGACTTGACTGCAGAAGGACTGTTACACAGAACACACGTTGCAGACTGGGGTGTAGAAGGAAATTTGCAGACAGCAGAGGTTTGAGACCGGGGTGCATAAGGACTGTTGCAGATAGCAGAGTTGGATATGAGGTGCAGAAAAACTGTTACAGAGAGCAGAGACTGTAGACTGGGGTGCAGAAGGACTGATAAAGAAAGCAGAGGTTAGAGACTGGGGTGCAGAAGGACCGTTACAGAGAGAAGAGTTTGGAGACTGCGGTACAGAAGGATTGTTACAGAGAGTAGGGGTTGGCCACTGGGGTGCAGAATGAGTGTTGAAAGAACAGAGTTTTGAGAATGAGGTGCAGAAGGACTGTTACAGATAGCAGAGTTTTTAGACAAGGTTGCAGAAGGATCTTACAGAGAGCAGAGATTGTAGACCGAGGTGCAGCAGAACTGTTACAGAGCGCAGAGGTTGAAGACTGGGGTGCACAAAGATTTTTATAGAGAACAGACTTTGGAGACTAGGGTGCAGAAGGCCTGCTACAGAGAGGAGAGTTTGGAGAAGGCGTGCAGAAGGACTGTTACAGAGGCCAGTGTTTGGAGACTGGGTTGGAGAAGGAACTTACAAAGAGCAGATGTTGGAGAGTGAGGTGCAGAAGGACTGTTACAGAGAGTAGAGGTTGGAAACTGAGGCACAGAAGGATTGTTACAGAGAGCAGAGTTTTTAGACTGGGGTGCAGAAGGACTGTTGCACACACCAGAGTTTGGAGACGTGGGTGTAGAAGGACTGTTGCAGAAACCAGAAGTTGGAATCTGGGGTGCTGACGGACTCTTGCAGAGAGCAGATGTAGGAGACTGAGATGCAGAAGGACTGTTACAAAGAGCAGATGTTTGTGACTGGCGTGTAGAAGGACTGATACAGAGAGCAGAGTTTGGAGACTGGGGTGCAGAAGGCCTGTTACAGAGAGCAGAGGTTGGAGACTGGGGTGCAGAAGGATCTTACATAGAGCGGAGTTTGGAGTCTGAGGTGCAAATGGACTGTTACATAGAGCAGAGTTTGGAGACTGGGATGCAGAAGGATCGTTGCGGAGAGCAGATGTTGGACACTGGGGTGCAGAAGGACTGTTACACAGAGCAGAGGTTGAAGGCTGAGGTGAAGAAGGACTGTTACAGAGAGCATATGTGGGAGACAGGCGTACAGGACTGATACAGAGAAGAAATTGGAGACTCAGGTGCAGAAGGACCGTTGCAGAGAGCAGAGGTTCGAGACTGAGGTGCAGAAGGATTGTTACAGAGAGCAGAGTTTGGAGACTGGGGTCTAGAAGTACTGTAGCAGAGAGCAGAGGTTGGAGACTAAGTTGCAGAGGGACAGTTACACAGAGCACAGGTTGGAGACTGGGGTGCAGAAGGACTGATACAGAAACAGAGGTTGGAGACTCGGGTGTAGAAGTACCCTTACATAGAGCAGAGGTTGGAGAATGCAGTACAGAAGGACTGTTATAGAGAGCAGAGTTTGGAGACTGGGGTGGAGAAGGACTGTTGCAGAGAGCAAATTTGGAGACTGGGGTGCAAAATGAGTTTTGCAGAGAGCAGAGGATGGAGACTGGGATGCAGAAGGACTTTTGAAGAGATCAGAGGTTTCAGACTGAGTTGCAGAAGGACTGTTACAGAGGGCAGAGTTTTGAGACTGTGGTGCAAAACGACTGATACAGGAAGCAGAGGTTGGATACTGGAGTGCATAAGGACCCTTACAAAGATTAGCGGATGGAGACTTCGGTACAGAAGGACTGTTACTGAGAGCAGAGGTTGGAGACTGGGATTCAAAAGAACTGATGTACAGACCAGAGGTTGGAGACTGGGGTGCTGAAGGATCGTTGGGGCTATCAGAGTATGGAGACTGGGGTGTAGAAGGACTGTTGCAGAGAGATGAGGTTGGAGACTGGGGTGTAGAATTATTGTTGCAGAGAGAAGATGTTGGAGACGGGGTGCAGAAGGACTGTTGCATAGAGCAGAGGTTGGAGACTGAGGTACAGAAGGACTGTTAAAGAGAACAGCGGTTGGAGAATGGGCTTCAGAACGATTATTGCAGAGAGCAGAGTTTTCAGACTGAGGTACAGAAGAACTGTTGCAGAGAGAAGATGTTGGAGACTGGGTTTCAGAAGGACTGTGGCAGCGAGAAGAATTTTGAGACTAGGGTGCAGAAGGATCGTTGTAGAGAGCAGAGGTTGGAGACTGGGGTGCAGAAGAAAGGTTGCAGAAAGCTGAGTTTGGAGACTGAGGTGAAGAAGGACTTTTAAGAGAGCAGTGGTTGGAGATTGGGGTGCAGAAAGACTGATACAGAAAGCAGAGGTTGGAGACTAGTGTGCAGATTGACTTTTGCAGAGACCAAAGGTTTGTGACTGTGGTGGAGAAGGACTGTTCCAGAGAGCAGATGTTGAAGACTTGGGTGCAGAAGGATCGTTGGTGCGAGCAGATTATGGAGACTGGGGTGTAGAAGGACTGTTTCAGAGAACAGATGTTGGAGTCTGAGGTGCAGAAGGACCACTGCAGAAAGCAGAGGTTGGAGACTGGGTTTCAGAGGGATCCTACAGAGAGCAGAGTTTGGAAACTGAGGAGCAGAAGGACTGTTGCAAAGAGCAGAGGTTAGAGATAGGGGCGCAGAAGTACTTTTGCAGAGAACAGAGATTGGAGTATGAGGTGCAGAAGGACTGTTACAGAGAGCAGAGGTTGGAGACTCATGTGCAGAATGACTGATACATAACGCAGAGTTTGGAGACTCGGGTGCCGAAGGACTGTTCCAGAGAGCATAGATTAGACACTGCAGTACAGAAGGACTGTTACAGAGAGCAGAGGTTGACGACTGGGGTGCAGATTGATTTTTGCAGAGAGCAGAGGTTTCAGAGTGAGGTGCAGAAGGACTGTTACAGAGAGCAGAGTTTGACAACTGTGGTGCAGAAGGAGTGATGCAGAAAGCAGAGGTTGGAGACTGGGATGTAGAAGGACTGTTGCAGAGAGCAGAGTTTGGAGACTGGGTTGGAGAAGGACTGTTGCAGACAGCAGATGTTGGAGACTGGGGTGCAGAAGGAATGTGACAGAGAGCGGAATATAGAGACTGGGGTGCATATGGACTATTGCAAAGAGCAGAGTTTTCAGACTGAGGTGCAGAAGGACTGATACAGACAGCAGTGTTTCGAGAATGTGGTGCAAAAAAAAGCAGAGGTTGGACAATGTAGTGCAGGAAAACCCTTACAGAGAACAGAGTTAGGAGACTGCGGTACAGAAGGACTGTTACAGAGAGCAGGGGTTTTAGACTGGGGTGCAGAATAACTATTGTAGAGATCAGAGTTTGAAGACTGCGGTGCAGAAGGACCATTGCAGAAATCAGAGGTTGGAGACTGGGTTTCAGAAGCATTTTACCGAGAGTTGAGTTTGGACACTGAGGTGCATAAGGACTGTTGCAGAGAGCAGAGGTTGGAGATTTGGGCACAGTAGGATTGTTGCAGAGAACAGTGTTTGGAGTCTGAGGTGCAGAAGGACTGCTACAGAGAGCAGAGGTTGGAGACTGGGGTGCAGTATGACTGATACATAACGCAGAGTTTGGAGACTCGGGTGCAGAAGGACCGTTACAGAGAGCAGAAGTTGGAGACTGCAGTATGGAAGGACTGTTACAGAGAGCAGAGTTTGAAGACTGGGGTGCAGAAGGATTGTTGCAGAGAGCAGAGGTTGTAGAGTGAGGTGCAGACAGACTGTTACAGAGAGCAGAGTTTGGAGACTGTGGTACAGAAGCACTGATACAGAAAGCAGAGTTTGGAGACTGGAATGAAGAAGGACCCTTACAGAGAACTGAGGTTGAAGACTGCGGTACAGAAGAACTGTTGTTGAGAATAAGGATGGAGACTGGGGTGCAGAGGGACCATTCCAGAGAGCAGAGGTTGGAGACTGGGATGCAGAAGGATTGCTGCAGAGAGCAGATTATGGAGACGGGGGTATAAAAGGACTGTCCCAGAGAGCAGAGTTTGGAGACTGGTGTGTAGAAGGACTGTTGCAGAAAGCAGTTGTTGGAGACTGAGGTGCCTAAGTACTGTTTCAGAGAGCAGAGTTTTGAAGCAGGGGTGCAGAAGGACTGATACAGAGAGCAGAGATTGAGACTGAGGTGCAGAAGGAATGTTACAGATAGCAGAGGTTGGAGACTGGGGTGCAGAAGGACTGATACCGAAACCAGAGGTAAGAGACTGGTGTCCAGAAGAACAGTTACAAAGAGCAGAGGTTGGAGACTGCAGTACAGAAGGACTGTTACAGAAAGAAGATGTTGCAGACTGTGGTGCAAAAGGACTGTTGCAGAGAACAGAAGTTGGAGACTGGGGTGCAAAAGGACCGTTGCTGAGAGCAAAGGTTAAAGACTAATGTACAGAAGGATTGTTACAGAGAGTATAGGTTGGAGACTGAGGTGCAGAAGGACTGTTACAGAGAGTAGAGTTTGGAGACTTGTGTGCAGAATGATCTTTCAGAGAGCTTTGGTTGGGGACTGGGGTACAGAAGGACTTTTGCGCAGAGCAGAGTTTGGAGACTGGGGTGCATAAGGACCGTTGCTGAGAGCAGAGGTTGATGAATGGGGTGCAGAAGGTCTGTTACAGAGAGCAGAGTTTGGAGACTGGATTGTAGAAGTTTCTTTCAGAGAGCAGGGTTTGGAGACTGAGGTGCAGAAGGACTGTTACAGAGAGCAGAGGTTGGAGAGTGGGGTGCAGAAGGACTGTTTAAGAGAGCAGAGCAGAGGTTAGAGACTGGGGAATAGAAGGACTGTTGAAGAGAGCACATATTGGAGATTGGGGTGCAAAAAGACTGTTGCAGAGAGCAGAGGTTTGAGACTGAGGTGTAGAAGGACTGTTACAGAGTGCAGATGTTTGAGACTGGGATGACGAAGGATCGTTGCAGATAGCAGAAGTTGGAGACTGAGGTGCAGAAAGATCGTTGCAGAGAGCAGAGGTTAGAGACTGGGGTGCAGAATCATCGTTACAGAGAGCAGAGGTTTGAGATTGGGGTGCAGAAAAACTTTTACACAGAGCACAAGTAGGAGACTGGGGTGCAGAAGGAATGTTGCAGAGAGCAGAGGTTGGAGATTCGGGTGCAGGAGGACTTTTGCAGAAAGCAGAGGTTGGAGACTGAGGTGAAAAAAGACTGTTCAAGAGAGCAGATATTGGAGACTGGGGTGCAGAAGGACTTATAGAGAATGCAGATTTTGGACACTGAGGTGCAGAAAGATGGATAAAGAGAGCAGAGGTTGGAGACTTCGGTACAGAAGACTGGTATAGAGAGCAGAGGTTGGACACTGGGATGCAGAACGACTGTTGCAGAGAAAAGCGTTTGGGGACTCGGGTGCAGAAGGACTGTTAAGAGAGCAGAAGTTGGAGACTGGGGTGCACAAGCATCGTTGCAGAGAGTAGCTGGGGGAGCCTGGGGTGAAGAATTCCTCTTACAGAGAGCAGTGGTTGGAGACTGGGGTGCAGAATGTGTTTCAATGAGCAGAGTATGTGGACTAAGTTTAAAAGGGACTAACAGAAAGCAGAGTTTGGAGACTCATGTACAGAAGGAATGTTACAGAGAGTAGAGTTTGAAGATTGGGGTGCAGAAGGATTGTTGCAGAGAGCAGAGTTTTCAGACTGAGGTACAGAAGAACTGTTGCAGAGAGAAGATATTGGAGAATGGGTGCACAAGGACTGTTACAGCGAGCAGAGTTTGGAGACAGGATGCAGAAGGATTGTTGCAGAGAGCAAAGGTTGAAGACTGGGGTGCAGAAGGACAGATACAGAGAGCAGATTTTGGAAACTGGGGTGAAGAAAGCCTGGTACAGAGAGCGGAGTTTGGAGACTGGGGTGCACGAGGACTGTTACAGAGAGCAAAGTTTGGAGACTGGGTTGCAGAAGGATCTTACAGAGAGCAGAGGTTGGAGACTGAGGTGCACTAGCACTGTTAAAAAGAGTAGAGTTTGGAGACTGAGGTGCAGAAGGATCGTTACAGAGAGCAGAGCTTGGAGACTAAGGTGCAGAAGGATTGATACAGAGAGCAGAGGTTGGAGACTGGGGTGCAGAAGGACTATTGCAGAGAGCAGAGGTTTTAGACTGGCGTGTAGAAGGACTGTTGCAGAGAGTAGAGGTAGGAGATTGTGGTGCAGAAATACTGTAGCAGAGAGCAGAGGTTGGAGACTAAGGTACAGAAGGACAGTTACACAGAACTGTGTTTGGAGACTCGGGTGCAGAAGGACCCTTCCAGAGAGCAGTGGAGACTGCAGTACAGAATGACTGTTATAGAGAACAGAGGTTGGAGACTGGTGTGGAGAAGAACTGTTGCAGAGATTAGATGTTGGAAACTGTTGCACAGAAGGACTGATGCAAAGAACAGAGGTTGGAGACTGGGGTGCAGAAAGAACTTTGAAGACAGCAGAGGTTAGAGGGGTGCAGAAGGATATTACAGTGAGAAGAGTTTGGAGACTGGGATGCAGAAGGACTGTGGTAGAGAGCTGACGTTGGAGACTGGGGTGCATAAGGATTATTGCAGAGAGCAGAGGTTGGAGACTGGGGTGCAGAAAAACTGTTGCAGAGAGCAGAGTTTGGAGACTGGTTTGTAGAAGTTTCTTTCAGAGATCAGAGTTTGGAGACTGAGGTGCAGAAGGACTGTTACAGAGAGCAGAGGTTGGAGAGTGGGGTGCATTAGGACTGTTTAAGAGAGCAGAGCAGAGGTTGGAGACTCGGGTATAGAAGGACTGTTGAAGAGAGCACATGTAGGTGATTGGGGTGCAAAAAGACTGTTGCAGAGAGCAGAGGTTTGAGACTGAGGTGTAGAAGGACTGTTACAGAGTGCAGATATTTGAGACTGGGATGACGATGGATCGTTGCAGATAGCAGAAGTTGGAGACTGAGGTGCAGAAAGATCGTTGCAGAGAGCAGAGGTTAGAGACTGGGGTGCAAAAGCATCGTTACAGAAACCAGAGGTTTGAGATTGGGGTGCAGAAGGACTTTTACAGAGAGCAGAGGTAGGAGACTTGTGTGTAGAAGGAATGTTGCAGAGAGCAGAGGGTGGAGACTGGGATGCAGGAGGACTTTTGAAGAAAGCAGAGGTTGGAGAGTGAGGTGCAGAAAGACTGTTAAAGAGAGCAGATATTGGAGACTGGGGTGCAGAAGGACTTATAGAGAAAGCAGATGTTGGAGACTGGGGTGCAGAAGGACGGATAAAGAGAGCAGAGGTTGGAGACTCCGGTACAGAAAGACTGCTATAGAGAGCAGAGGTTGGACACTGGGATGCAGAACGACTGTTGCAGACAACAGAGGTTGGAGACTGGGGTGCAGAAAGACTGTTGCAGAGAGCAGATGTTGGAGACTGGGGTGCACAAGCATCGTTGCAGAGAGTAGCTCTTGGAGACTGGGGTGAAGAATTCCTCTTACAGAGAGCAGTGGTTGGAGATGGGGGGCAGAAGGCATGTTACAGAGAGCAGGGATAGGATACTTGGGTGCAGAATGTGTTTAAGTGAGCAGAGTGTGTGGACTAAGTTTAAAAGGGTCTTACAGAAAGCAGAGGTTTGAGACTGAGGTACAGAAGGACTGTTACAGAGAGTAGTGTTTGAAGACTTGGGTGCAGAAGGATTGTTGCAGAGAGCAGAGTTTTCAGACTGAGGTACAGAAGAACTGTTGCAGAGAGCAGATGTTGGAGACTGGGGTTCACAAGGACTGTTGCAGGGAGCAGAGTTTTGTGACTGGGGTGCCAAAGGATCTTTGCAGAGAGCACAGGTTGGAGACTGAAGTGCGGAAGGATCGTTGCGGAGAGCAGAGGTTCGAGACTGTTGTGCAGAAGAATCATTAAAGAGAGCAGAGTTTGGAGCCTGGGGTGCAGAAGGATTGATACAGAGAGCAGAGGTTGGAGACTGGGGTGCAGAAGGACTATTGCAGAGAGCAGAGGTTTTAGACTGGCGTGTAGAAGGACTGTTGCAGAGAGTAGAGGTAGGAGATTAGGGTGCAGAAGGACTGTAGCAGAGAGCAGAGGTTAAAGACTAAGGTGCAGAAGGACAGTTACACAGAACAGAGTTTGGAAACTCGGTTGCAGAAGGTCCCTTACAGAGAGCAGTGGTTGGAGACTGCAGTACAGAAGGACTGTTACAGAGAACAGAGTTTGGAGACTGGTGTGGAGAAGAACTGTTGCAGAGAGTAGATGTTGAAGACTGTGGCGCAGAAGGACTGATGCAGAGAACAGAGGTTGGAGACTGGGGTGCAGAAGGAACTTTGAAGAGAGCAGAGGTTGGAGACTGAGGTGCAGAAGGATCTTACAGTAAGAAGAGTTTGGAGTCTGGAATGCAGAAGGACTGTGGCAGATAGCAGACGTTGGAGACTGGGGTGCAGAATGATTGTTTCAGACAGCAGAGGTTGGAGACTGGGTTGCAGAAAGACTGTTGCATAAAGCAGAGGTTGGAGACTTAGTTGCAGAAGGACTGTTACAGAGAGCAGAGTTTGGAGACTGGGGTGCAGAAGGACTGTTGCAGAGAACAGAGGTTGGAGACTGGGGTGCAGAAGGATCGAGGCAGAGAGCAGAGTATTCACACTCAGGAGCAGAAGGTCTAATGTAGAGAGAAAATGTTGGAGACTGGGGTGCATAATGACTGTTGCAGAGAGCAGAGGTTGGAGACTTCTGTGCAGATGGACTGTTCCAGAGAGGAGATGTTGGAGACTTGGTGCAGAAAGCCTATTAAAGAGAGCAGAGTTTGGAGAAGGGGTGCAGAAGGACTGTTACAGAGAGCAGAGATTGGAGATTGGTTTGCAAAAGGATCTTACAGAGAGTAGAGTTTGGAGACTGAGATGCAGAAGGACTGTTACAGAGGGTTGAGTTTCAAGACTGAGGTGCAGAAGGACAATTGCAGATAGCATAGGTTGAAGACTGAGGTGCAAAATGACTGTTAAAGAGAGCAGTGGTTGGAGACTGAGGTGCAGAAGGACTGATACAGAAAGCAGAGTTTTGAGACTGGGGTGCTGAAGGACCTTTATAGAGAGCAGAGGTTGGAGACTGCGGTTCAGAAGAACTGTTACAGAGAGAAGAGTTTGGAGACTGGGGTGCAGAAGGACTGTTGCAGGGAACAGAGGTTGGCGACTAAGGTGCCGAAGGACCTTTGAAGATAGCAGAGGTTGGAGACTGGGGTGCAGAAAAATCTTACAGATAGCAGAGGCTGGAGACTTGGGTGCAGAAAGATTGTTGCAGAGAGCAGAGGCTGGAGACTTGGTTGCAGAAGAACTGTTGCAGAGAGAAAAGGATAGAGACTGAGGTGCATAAGTACTGTTACAGATAGCAGAGGTTGGAGACTGTGGTGCAGGACTGATACAGAAAGCAGAGGGTGGAGACTGGGGTGCAGAAGGACCGTTACAAAGAGCAGAGATTGGAGACTGGGTACAAAAGTACTTTTACAGAGAGCAGAGATTTGATACTGGGGAGCGGAAGGACTGTTGCAAAACAGAGGTTTAAGACAGGGTTGCAGAAGGACCATTGCAGAGAGCAGAGGTTGGAGACTGAGGTGCAGAAAGACTGTTATAGAGAGCAGAGGATTGAGACAGGGGTGCAGAAGGAATGATATAGAAAGCAGATGTTTAAGACTGGGGTACAGGAGGACTATTACAGAGAGCAGATGTTGGAGTCTCTAGTACAGAAGGATTTTGCAGAGAGTAGAGGTTGGAGATTCGGGTCCAAAAGAACTGTAGCAGAGAGCAGAGGTTGGAGACTAGGATGCAGAAGGACAGTTACTCAGAGCAGAGGTCGGAGACTGGGATGCAGAAGGACTGACACAGAAAGCAGCGGTTGGGAGACTCGGGTGCAGAAGTACCCGTACAGAGAGCAGAGGTTGGAGAATGCAGTACAGAAAGACTGTTACAGAGAGCAGTGTTTGCAGACTGGGGTGTAGAATGACTGTTGCAGAGAGAAGATGTTGGAGACTGGGGTGTAAAAGGACTGTTGCAGAGAGCAGAGGATGGAGACTGGGGGTGCAGAAGGACTGTTGCAGAGAGCAGAGTTTGCAGACTGAGTTGCAGGAGGACTCTTACAGAGGGCAGATTTTGGAGACTGTGGTTCAAAACGACTGATACAGGAAGGAGAGGTTGGATCCTGGGGTGCATAAGGACCCTTACAGAGAAGAGAGTTTGGAGACTGTGGTACAGAAGAACTGTTATAGAGAGCAGAGGTTAAGTCTGTGGTGCATCAGAAATGATGTAGAGAACAGAGTTTGGAGACTGGGGTGCAGAAGGATCGTTGAGGCCATCAGAGTATAGAGACTGGTGTGTAGAAGGACTGTTGCAGAGAGCAGTGATTTCAGACTGAGGTACAGAAGGACTGTTACAGAGAGCAGAGGTTGGAGAATGGGGTGCAGATGGATTATTGCAGAGACCAGAGTTTTCAGACTGAGGTACAGTAGAACTGTTTCAGAATGGGGTTAACAAAAACTGTTGCAGCTAGCAGAGTTTTCAGACTAAGGTGCAGAAGGATCGTTGCAGAGAGCAGAGGTTCAATACTGAGGTACAGAAGGATCGTTACAGAGAGCAGAGGTTCGAGTCTGGGGTGCAGAAGGACTTTTACAGAGAGCACAGGTTGGAGACTGGGGTGAAGAAGGAATGTTGCAAAGAGCAGAAGTTGGAGATTTGTTTGCAGAAGGACTGTTGGCAGAAAGCAGAGTTTGGAGACTGAGGTGCAGAAGAACTTTTGCAGAGAGCAGAGGTTAAAGACTGGGGTGCAGAAGGACTGTAAAAGAGAGGAGACGTTGGAGACTGGGTTTCAGAAGTATCTTACAGAGAAAAGAGTTTGGAGACTGAGGTGCAGAAGGACTGTTACAGAGAGCAAAGGTTCGAGACTGGGGTGCAGAAGGATCGTTACAGAAAGCAGAGGTTGGAGACTGGGGTGCAGACCGTCTTTTAAAGAGAGCAATGGTTTGATACTGGGGTGCAGAAGGAATGTTGCAGAGAGCAGAGGTTGGAGACTGAGGTGCAGAAGGACTGTTGCTTAAAGCAGACGTTGGCGATTGTGGTGCTGTAGGACAGTTACAGAGAGCAGAGTTTGGAGACTGGGGTCCAGAAGGATTATTGCAGAGAGCAGAGTTTTCAGACTGAGGTACAGAAGAAATTTTGCAGAGAGTAGATGTTGTAGACTTGGTTGCACAAGGACTGTTACAGCAAAAAGACTTTGGAGACTGAGGTGCAGAAGGATCGTTGAAGAGAGCAGACGTTGGAGACTGGTGTGCAGATAGACTGATAAAGAAAGCAGAGTTTGGAGGCTGGGATGAATAAGAACTCTTACAGAGAGAAGAGTTTGGAGACTGGGTTGCAGAAAGATCTTACAGAGAGCAGAGATTAGAGACTGAGTTTAAGAAGCACTGTTACAGAGAGTAGAGGTTGGAGACTGAGGTGCAGAAGGACCCTTCATAGAGCAGAGCTTGGATTCTCAGCTGCAGAAGGACTGTTGCAGAGAGTAGAGGTTTTAGACTGCGATGTAGAAGGACTGTTGCAGAGAGCAGAGGTTGGAAACTGAGGTGCAGAAGGACTGTTATAGAGAGCAGAGGTTGGAGACTGGGGTGCAAAAGGACTGATACAGAAAGCAGATATTGGAGTCTGGGGTAAAGAAAGACCATTACAGAGAGCAGAGTTTGGATTCTGAAGTACAGGAGAACTGTTACAGAGAGCAGAGGTTGGAGACGGGGGTGCAGAAGGACCGTAAAAGAGAGCAGATGTTAGTAACTAGGGTCCCGAAGAACTGTTGCAGAGAGCAGAGGTCGGAGACAGTGGTGCAGAAGGATCTTACAGAGAGCAGAATTTGTAGACTGAGGTGAAGAAGGACTGTTCTGGAGATCAGAGGTTGGAGACTGGGGTGCAGTAGGATCATTGCAGAGAGCAGAGTTTAAATACTGGGGTGCAGAAGGATAGTTGCAGAGAGAAGAGTTTGGAGACTGGGTAGCAAAAGGACTGCTACAGAGAGCAGATTTATAGACTGGCGTACAGAAGGCCTGTTACAGAGAGAAGAGGTTGGAGACTGGGGTGCAGAAGGACAGTTACAGAGAGCAGAGTGTAAACTGGGTTGCTGAAGGATCTTACAGAGAGCAGAGGTTGGAGACTAAGGTGCAGGTGGACTGTTACAGAGAGCAGTGGTTGAAAACTAGGGTGCAGAAGGATCGTGGAGAGCAGAGGTTTCAGACTGAGGTGCAGAAGTACTGTTACAAAGAGCCGAGGTATGAGATTGAGGAGTAGAAGGACTGATACGGAGAGCAGAGTTCGGAGACTGAGGTGCAGAAGAACTGTTAAAGAAAGCAGAGGTTGGAAATTCGGGTTCAGATAGACCGTTACAGAAAGGAAAAGTTTGAAGACTACGGTATAGAAGGACTGTTATGGAGAGCAGATGTGGGAGACTTGGGTGCAGAAAGACTGTTACAGAAAGCACAGGTTGGAGATTGAGGTGCAGAAGGATAGACACAGAGAGCAGAGGTTAGAGTCTGGGGTTCAGAAGGACTGATACAGATAGCAGAGGTTGGAGACTGGGGTGCAGAAGGACCGTTACAGAGAGCAGAGTTTGGTGACTGCGGTACAGAAGGATTGTTCCAGAGAGCAGATACTGGAGACTGAGGAGCAGAAAGACTGTTGCAGAGAACAGAGTTTGGAGACAGGGGTGCCGCAGAACCCTTGCAGAAAACAGAGGTTGGCGACTGAGGTCTAGAAGGAATGTTAGAGAGCAGAGTTTGGAAACTGGAATGCAGAAAGATCTTACAGAGAGCACAGATTGGAGACTGTGGTGCAGAAGGACTGTTGCAGAGAGCAGAGTTTGGAAACTGGAGTGCAGAAGTATCTTACAGAGAACAGAGGTTGGAGACTGTGGTGCACAAGGACTGTTGCAGAGAGCAGACTTTGGAGAATGGGGTCCAGAAGGTTCGTTGCTGAGAGAAGAGTTTGGAGACTGGGGTGCAGAAGGACTGTTGCAGAGAGCAGATGTTGGAGACCTGGGTGGAGAAGGACTGTTGCAGAGAGCAGATTTTAGAGACTGGGGTGCGGAAGGACTGTTACAGAGAGCAGCGTTTGGAGACTGGGGTGCAGAAGGACTGTTAGAGAGCAGAGGTTGGAAACTGGGGTTCAGATGGATCTAACAGAGAGCAGAGTTTAAAGACTGGGGTGCAAAAGGACAGTTGCCAAGAGCAGATTTGGAGACTTGGGTGGAGAAGAATCGTTGCAGAGATAAGAGTTCGGAGACTGGGGTTCAGAAGGCCTATTACAGAGAGCAGAGTTCGGAGACTGGGTTGCAGAATTCCTGTTACAGAGAGCAGAGGTTGGAGACTGTTTTGCAGAAGGACTGTTACAGAATTCAGAGTTTAAAGGCTGTGTTGCAGAAGGATCATATAGAGAGCAGAGTTGGGAGACTGAGGTGCAGAAGGACTGTTACAGAGAGCAGAGGTAGGAGACTGGGGTGCAGAAGGTTCGTTGCAGAGAGCAGAGTTTTCAGACTGAGGTGCAGAAGAACTGTTGCAGAGAGCAGATGTTGCTATCTAGAGTGTAGAAAAACTATTGTAGAGAGCAGAGTTTGGAGACTGGGATGCAGAAGGACTGTTGCAGAGAGCCTAGGTTGGAGAGTGAGTTGTGGAAGTTCTGTTACAGAGAGCAGAGTTTGGAAACAGGGGTGCATAAAGATCTTACAGAGAGCAGAGGTTGGAGACTGTGGTGCCGAAGAACTGTTGCAGAGATAAGAGGTCGGAGACTGGTGTGCAGTAGGATCATTTTAGAGAGCAGAGGTTTAAGAGTGGGTTGCAGAAGGATCGTTGCAGAGAGCAGCAGTTGGAGACTGGAGGGGAGAAGGCCTGTTTCAGAGAGGAGAGGTTGGAGTCTGGGGTGCAGAAGGACTGTTATAGAGAGCAGAATTTTGAGACTGGGTTGCTGAAGGATCTTACGGAGAGAAGAGATTGGAGACTGAGGTGCAGGTGGACTGTTACAATGAGCAGTGTTTGGAGACTGAGTTGCAGAAGGACCGTGCAGAGAGGAGAGTTGTCAGACTGAGGTGCAGATGTCTTGTTACATAGAGCGGAGGTTGGAGACTGAGGTGCAGAAGGATTGTTACAAAGAGCAGAGTTTGGAGACTGGGTGCAGAAGGACTGTTGCAGAGAGCAGAGTTTGGAGACTTAGGTGCAAAAGGACTGTTACAGAGAGCAGAGTTTGGAGACTGGTTTGCTGAAGGTACTTACAGAGAGCAGATGTTCGAGACTGACGTGCAGAAGGACTTTTACAGAAAGCAGAGATTGGAAATTGGTGTGCAGAAGGACCGTTACAGAGAGCAGAGTTTGGAGACTGCGGTATAGAAGTACTTTTACAGAGAGCAGAGGTTGGAGACTGGGGTGCAGAAGGACTGTTACAGAAAGCACAGGTTGGAGACTGAGTTGCAGAAGGATAGTTACAAAGAGCAGAGGTTGGAGACTGAGTTCAGAAAGACTGATTCAAAAAAGCAGAGTTTTGAGACTGGGTTGTAGAAGGACCGTTACAGAGAGCAGAGGTTGGAAACTGCGGTACATAATGTCTGTTACAGAGAGCAAATCTCGGAGACAGGGGAGCAGAAGGACTGTTGCAGAGGACAGAGGTTGGAGACTGGGGTGAAGAAGAAATGTTACGGAGACCAGAGTTTGGAAACTGAAGTGCAGAAGGATCTTACAGAGAGCAGAGGTTGGAGACTGTGGTTCACAAGGACTGTTGCAGAGAGCAGACTTTGGAGACTGGGGTGCAGAAGGACTGTTACAAAGAGCAGAGATTGGAGCCTGGGGTGCAGAAGGACCGTTACATAGAGCAGATTTTAGAGAGTGCACTACAGGAGGACTGTTACAGAGAGCAGAGGTTGGAGACTGGGTTGGAGAAGGACTGTTGCAGGGAGCCAAGGAAGGAGACTGTGATGCAGAAGAATCGTTGTGGAGAGCCCAGTATTGAGACTGGTGTGCACAAGGACTGTTACAGAGAACAGAGTTTGGAGAATGGGTGTAGAAGGACTGTTGCACGGAGCAGAGGTCTGAGACTTTGGTGCAAAAGGACTGTTGCAGACAGCAGAGTTTGGAGACTGAGTTGCAGAAGGACTGTTACAGAGAGCAGAGTTTGTTGACTTGGGTGCAGAAGGATCGTTGCCCAGAGCAGAATTTTCAGACTGAGGTGAAGAAGGACTGTTTCACAGAGCAGATGTTGGAGACTGGGGTGCAGAATGACTTTTGCAGAGAGCTGAGGTTGGAGACTGTGTTGTAAAAGGATAGTTGCGGAGAACAGAGGTTGTAGACTGGGGTGCAAAACGATTGTTACAGAGAGGAGAAGTTAGAGAATGGGGTGCAGAAGGACGATTACAGAGAGCAGAGTTCGGGGACTGAGGTGCAGAAAAATTTTTACAGAGAACAGAAGTTGGAGACTGGGGTGCAGAAAGACTGTTGAAGAGATCAGAGGTTGGAGACTGGGGTGTTGAAGGACTGTTGCAGAAAGCAGAGGTTGGAGACTTATGTGCAGCAGGCCTGTTACAGAGAACAGATGTTGGAGACTGGGATGCAGGCCATTAAAAAGAGCATAGCTTGGAGACTACAGTACACAAAGACTGTTACTGAGAGAAGAGGTTGGAGACTGGCGTGAAAAAGGACTGTTGCAGAGAGCATATGTTGGAGACTGGGGTGCAGAAAGACTATTGCAGAGAGCAGAATTTGTATACTGGGGTGCAGAAAGACTTTTGCAGAGCACAGAGTTTGGAAACTAATGTGCAGAAGGACTGTTACAGAGAGAAGAGTTTGGAGACTGTGGTGCAGAAGAACTGATACAGAAAGAAGAGGTTGGAGACTGCAGTGCAGAAAGTCTGTTACAGGGAGCAGAGTTTGAAGACTGGGGTGCAGAAGTCCTGTTGAAGAGAGCAGAGCTTGGAGACTGTTTTGCAGAAGGACTGTTATAGAGTGCAAAGTTTAAAGACTGAGCTGCAGAAGGATCATAAAGAGGGAGCAGAGTTGGGAGACTGAGGTGCAGAAGGACTGTTACAGAGAGCAGATGTTGGAGACTGGGGAGCAGAAGGTCTGTTGCAGAGAGCAGATGTTTATAACTAGGGTGCAGAAGGACTGTTGTAGAGAGCGGAGGATGGAGACTGGGGTGTAGAAGGACTGTTGTAGAGAGTAGAGGTTGGAGATTGAGGTGCGGAAGTTTTTTTACAGAGAGCAGAGTTTGGAGACTTGGGTGCAGAGGAACTGTTACAGAAAGTAGAGTTTGGATACAGGGGTGAAGAAGGATCTTACAGAGAGCAGAGGTTGAAGACTGAGGTTCAGAAGGACTGTTGCATAGATCAGAGGTTGGAGACTGGAGTGCAGTAGGATCATTGCAGAGAGCAGAGGTTGGAGACTGGGGTGCAGAAGGATTGTTGCAGTAAGCAGCGGTTGGAGACTGGGGTGCAGAAGGACTGTTATAGAGAGCAGAGGATGGAGACTGAGGTGCGGAAGTCCTGTTACAGAGAGCAGAGTTTGGAAACAGGGGTGCAGAAAGATCTTACAGAGAGCAGAGGTAGGAGACTTGTGTGTAGAAGGAATGTTGCAGAGAGCAGAGGTTGGAGACTGGGATGCAGGAGGACTTTTGCAGAAAGCAGAGGTTGGAGAGTGAGGTGCAGAAAGACTGTTAAAGAGAACAGATATTGGAGACTGGGGTGCAGAAGGACTTATAGAGAAAGCAGATGTTGGAGACTGGGGTGCAGAAGGACGGATAAAGAGAGCAGAGGTTGGAGACTCCGGTACAGAAAGACTGCTATAGAGAGCAGAGGTTGGACACTGGGATGCAGAACGACTGTTGCAGACAACAGAGGTTGGAGACTGGGGTGCAGAAAGACTGTTGCAGAGAGCAGATGTTGGAGACTGGGGTGCACAAGCATCGTTGCAGAGAGTAGCTCTTGGAGACTGGGGTGAAGAATTCCTCTTACAGAGAGCAGTGGTTGGAGATGGGGGGCAGAAGGCATGTTACAGAGAGCAGGGATAGGATACTTGGGTGCAGAATGTGTTTAAGTGAGCAGAGTGTGTGGACTAAGTTTAAAAGGGTCTTACAGAAAGCAGAGGTTTGAGACTGAGGTACAGAAGGACTGTTACAGAGAGTAGTGTTTGAAGACTTGGGTGCAGAAGGATTGTTGCAGAGAGCAGAGTTTTCAGACTGAGGTACAGAAGAACTGTTGCAGAGAGCAGATGTTGGAGACTGGGGTTCACAAGGACTGTTGCAGGGAGCAGAGTTTTGTGACTGGGGTGCCAAAGGATCTTTGCAGAGAGCACAGGTTGGAGACTGAAGTGCGGAAGGATCGTTGCGGAGAGCAGAGGTTCGAGACTGTTGTGCAGAAGAATCATTAAAGAGAGCAGAGTTTGGAGCCTGGGGTGCAGAAGGATTGATACAGAGAGCAGAGGTTGGAGACTGGGGTGCAGAGGACTATTGCAGAGAGCAGAGGTTTTAGACTGGCGTGTAGAAGGACTGTTGCAGAGAGTAGAGGTAGGAGATTAGGGTGCAGAAGGACTGTAGCAGAGAGCAGAGGTTAAAGACTAAGGTGCAGAAGGACAGTTACACAGAACAGAGTTTGGAAACTCGGGTGCAGAAGGTCCCTTACAGAGAGCAGTGGTTGGAGACTGCAGTACAGAAGGACTGTTACAGAGAACAGAGTTTGGAGACTGGTGTGGAGAAGAACTGTTGCAGAGAGTAGATGTTGAAGACTGTGGCGCAGAAGGACTGATGCAGAGAACAGAGGTTGGAGACTGGGGTGCAGAAGGAACTTTGAAGAGAGCAGAGGTTGGAGACTGAGGTGCAGAAGGATCTTACAGTAAGAAGAGTATGGAGTCTGGAATGCAGAAGGACTGTGGCAGATAGCAGACGTTGGAGACTGGGGTGCAGAATGATTGTTTCAGACAGCAGAGGTTGGAGACTGGGGTGCAGAATGACTGTTGCAGAGAGCAGAAGTTGGAGACTGAGGTACAGAAAGACTGTTACAGAGAGCAGATTTTAGAGACTGGGGTGCAGGACTGATACAGAAAACAGATGTAGGAGACTGGGGTGAAGAATGATTGTTTCAGACAGCAGAGGTTGGAGACTGGGTTGCAGAAAGACTGTTGCATAAAGCAGAGGTTGGAGACTTAGTTGCAGAAGGACTGTTACAGAGAGCAGAGTTTGGAGACTGGGGTGCAGAAGGACTGTTGCAGAGAACAGAGGTTGGAGACTGGGGTGCAGAAGGATCGAGGTAGAGAGCAGAGTATTCACACTCAGGAGCAGAAGGTCTAATGTAGAGAGAAAATGTTGGAGACTGGGGTGCATAATGACTGTTGCAGAGAGCAGAGATTGGAGACTTCTGTGCAGATGGACTGTTCCAGAGAGGAGATGTTGGAGACTTGGTGCAGAAAGCCTGCTACAGAGAGCAGAGTTTGGAGACTGGCATGAAGAAGGCCTGTTATGAAGAGGAGAGTTTGGAGACTGGGTTTCTGAGGGATCTTACAGAGAGCAGAGGTTGGAGACTGAGGTGCAGGTGGACTGTTACAGAGAGCAGTGGTAGGAGAATGGGGTGCAGAAAGATCGTGCAGAGACCAGAAGTGTCAGACTGAGGTGCAGAAGGACTGTTACAGAGATTAGAGGTTGGAGACTGAGGTGTAGAAGGACTGTTACAGAGAGCAGAGTTTGGAGACTTAGGTGCAGAAGCACTGTTATAGAAAGCAGAGTTTGGAAATTGGGGTGCAGAAAAACAGTTACAGAGACCAGAGTTTGGAGACTTCGGTATAGAAAACCTATTACTGAGAGCAGAGCTTGGAGACTCAGGTGCAGAATGAATGTTACAGAGAGCACAGGTTGGAGTCTGAGGTGCAGAAGGATAGATACAAAGAGCAGAGATTTTAGACTTGGGTTCAGAAGGACTGATACAGAAAGTAGAGTTTGGAGACTGGGGTGAAGAAGGACAAGTTATGGAGAGCAAAGGTTGGAGACTGCCGTACTGAAAAACTGTTACAGATAGCAGATGTTAAAGACTGGTTAGCAGAAGGACTGTTGCAGAAGACAGAGGTTGGATACTAGGTTTCCACAGGACACTTGCAGTAATCAGAGGTTAAAGACTGGGGTGGAAAGGTATGTCACAGAGACCAGGGTTTGGAAACTGGGGTGCAGAAGGATCTTACAGAGAGCAGACGTTGGAGACTGTGGTGCAGAATTACTGTTGCAGAGAGCAGAGATGGAGACTGGGGTGCAGAAGGACTGTTGCAGAGAGCAGAATTTGGAGAATGGAGTGCATAAGGACTGTTGCAGAGAGCATCAGTTGGAGACTTTGGTGCAAAAGGACTCTTAGAGCAGAAGTTGGAGACTGGGTGAAGAAGGACTGATACAGAAAGCAGAGATTGGAGTCTGGGTTGCAGAAAAACATTTACAAAGAGGAAATGTTGGAGACTGCAGTACAGAAGGACAGTTGCAGAGAGCAGAGTTTGGAGACTTGGGTGCAGAAGGACTGTTGCAGAGAGCAGACGTTGGAGACTGGGTTTCAGAAGGATCTTACAGAGAAAAGAGTTTGGAGACTGAGGTGCAGAAGGACTTTTACAGAGGTTGGAGTCTGGGGTGCAGAAAGACCGATACAGAGAGGAGAGGTTGGAGACTGCAGTATAGAAGGACTGTTGCAGAGAGCAGAGGTTGGAGACTGGGGTGCAGAAGGACTGCTGCAGAGAGCAGAGATTGGAGACTGTGTTGCAGAAGTCCTGTTACATAGAGCATAAGTTGGATACTGGGGTGTAGTAGGATCATTGCAGAGAGCAGAGGTTGGAGACAGGGGTGCAGAATGATCCTTGCATAGAGCAGAGTTTGGAGACTGGCGTGCAGAAAGCCTGTTACAGAGAGAAGAGTTTGGAGACTGGGGTGCAGAAGGACTGTAATAGAGTTCAGTGTTTGGAGTCTGGGTTTCTAAAGGATCTTGAAGAGAGCAGAGGTTTGAAACTGAGGTGCAGGTGGACTTTTACAGAGAACAGTGTTTGGAGACTGGAGTGTAGAAGGACTGTTACAGAGAGCAGAGTATGGAGACTCTGGTGCAGAAGGAATGTTACAGGAAGCAGAGTTTGGAAATTGGGGTGCAGAAGGACCGTTAAGAGAGCAGGGTTTGGAGACTGCAGTATGAAGGACTGTTGCAGAGAGCAGAGTTTGGAGACTGGGGTGCAGAAGGACTGTTGCAGAAAGCAGAGGTTTCAGACTGAGGTGCAGATGGACTGTTATAGAGATCATAAGTTAGAGTCTGAGGTGCAGAAGCACTATTATAGAATGAAGAGGGTTGGCAATTGGGGTGCAGAAGGACCGTTACAGAGAGAAGAGGTTGGAGACTGCGGTACAGAAGGACTGTTACAGAGAGCAGAATTTGGAGACTGGGGTGCAGAAGGACCATTGCAGAGAGCAGAGGTTGGAGCCTGGGGAGAAGAAGGATTATTGCAGAGAGCAGATGTTGAAGACTGGGATGCAGAAGGACTGTTACAGAGAGCAGAGGTTGGAGACTGCAGTGCAGAAGGAATGTTACAGAGAGCAGAGTTTGGAAACTGTGGTGCAGAAGGAATGATACAGAAAGGAAAGGTTGGAGACTAGGGTGCAGAATGACCGTTACAGAGATCAGAGGTTGGGGACTGTGGTACAGAAGGACTGTTACAGAGAGCAGAGTTTGGAGACTGGGGAGCAGAGGGTCTGTTAGAGAGAGCAGATGTTGGATTCTGGGGAGCAGAAGAAATGTTACAGAGAGCAGATTTGGAAAATGGGGTGCGAAAGGATCTTACAGAGGGCAGAGATTGGAGGCTTGGGTGAAGAATCACTGTTACAGAGAGCAGATTTTGGAGACTGGGGTGCAGAAGGACTGATACAGAAAGAAGAGATGGGAGACTGGGGTGAACAAGGATTGTTGCAGAGAGCAGAGATATCAGACTGAGGTTCAGGAGGACTGTTGCAGAGAGCAGATGTTGGAGACTGGGTTGCAGAAAGACTTTTGCAGAGAGCAGAGATTGGAGACTGGGGTGCAAATGGATCATTGCAGAGAGCAGAGGTTGGAGACTGGGGTGCAGAAGGATTGTTACAGAGAGCAGAGGTTGGAGACTGGGGTGCAGAAAAACCCTTACAGAGAGCACTGGTTGGAGACTGCAGGACAGAATGACTGTTAAAGAGAGCAGAGGTTGGAGACTTGGGAGCAGAAGGAATATTACAAAGAGCAGAGTTTGGAAACTGGAGTGCAGAAGGATCTTACAGAGAGCAGAGGTTGGAGACTAAGGTACAGAAGGACTGTTGCAGGTAGCAGATGTTGGAGACTGGGGTGCAGAAGGATCCTTACAGAGAGCAGAGGTTGGAGACTGCGGAGGAGAAGGATTGTTACAGAGAGCAGACTTTGAAGACTTGGGAGTAGAAGGAATTTTACAGAGAGCAGAGTTTGGAAACTTGGGTGCAGAAGGGTCTTACAGAGAGCAGAGGTTGCAGACTGAGGTGCAGAAAGACTGTTACAGAAAGCAGAATTTGGAGACTAGGTTGCACAAAAATCGTTGCAGAGAGCAGAGTTGTCAGACTGAGGTGCAGAAGGACTGTTGCAGGGAGCAGATGTTGGATACTGGGGTGCAGAAGGACTTTTGCAGAGAGCAGAGGTTAGAGACTGGTGTGCAAAAGGATTTTTGTAGAGAGCAGAGTTTGGAGACTGGGGTGCAGAAGGATTGTTACAGAGAGCAGAGGTTGGAGACTGTGGTGCATAAGGACCATTGCAGAGATCAGAGTTTGTTAACTGAGGTGAAGAATGATTGTTACAGAGAACAGAAGTTGGAGACTGGGATGCAGAAGGACTGTTGCAGAGAGCAGATTTTGGAGACTGGGGTACAGAAGGACTGTTACAGAGAGCAGAGTTTGGAGGCAGTGTTGCAGAAGGATTTTACATAAAGCAGAGTTTCGAGACTGAGGTGCAATGGGACTATAACAGAGAGCAGAGTTTGGAGACTGGGGTGCAGAAGGATCGTTGCAGATAACAGAGTTTTTCAGACTAAGGTGCAGAAGGACTTTTGCAGAGAGCAGAGTTTGGAGACTGGGGTGCAGAAGAACTGTTGCAGAGAGCAGATCCCGGAGACTGGTGTGCAGAAGGATCTTTGCAGACAGCAGAGGTTTGAGACCAGAGTGCAGAAGGACTGTTATGGAGAGTAGAGTTTCGAGACTGAGGTGCAGAAGGATCAATGCAGAGAGCTGAATTTGGAGACTGAGGTTCAAAAGGACTGTTGCAGTGAGCAGAGGTTGGAGACTGAGGTGCAAAAGGACTGTTACTGAGAGCAGACTTTAGAGACTCTGGGGCAGAAAGATCGTTGCAGAGAGCAGATTTTGGAGACATGTGTGCAGAAGGATCCTTAGACACAGCAGAGTTTGAAGACTGTCGTGAGGAAGGACTTTTACAGAGAGCACAGTTTGGAGACGGGGGTGCAGTAGGACTTATACAGAGAGCAATGTTTGGAGACTGAGGTGCAGAAAAACTGTTGCTGAAAGCAGTTTGGAGACTGGGGTGCAGAAGGAGTGTTGCAGAGAGTAGAGTTTGGAGACTGAGGTGCAGAAGGACCCTTACAGAGAGCAGAAGTTGGAGACTGTTACAGAGAGCAGAGGTTGTAGACAGGTGTGCAGAATTATCTTACAGAAAGCATACTTTGGAGACTGGGGTGCATAAGGACTGTTGCGGAGAGCAGAGGTTGGAGACTGGGGTGCAGAAGGATCGTTGAAGAGAGAAGAGATTGGAGACTGGGGTCAAAAGGCCTGCTACAGACAGAAGAGGTTAAAGACTAAGGTGCAGAAGGCCTTTTACAGAGAGCATTGCTTGGAGACTGGGGTGCAGAAGGACAGTTACAGAGAGAGGAGTTTAAGAACTGGGTTGCATAAGGATCTTACATAGAGCAGAGGTTGGAGACTGAGGTAGAGAAGGACTGTTATAGAGAGCAGAGGTTGGAGACTGGGGTGTAGAAGGACTGTTGCAGAGAGTAGAGTTTGGAGACTGGTGTAAGAAAGAGTGTGGCCGAGAGAAGAAGTTGGAGACTGGGTGGAGAAGAATTGTTGCAGAGAGTAAAGGTTGGAGACCGAGGTGCAAAAGAACTATTACAGAGAGCACAGTATGCAGACTGGGGTGCAGAAGGACTGATACAGAAAGCAGAGGTTGGTTACTAGGGTGCAGAAAGAGTGTTGCAGAGAGCAGATGTTGGAGACTGGGGTGCAGGAGGACTCTTACATTGAGCAGAGTTTGCAGATTGGGTTTCAGAAGGGTCTTACACAATGCAGACTTTGGAGGCTGAGGTACAGAAGGACTGTTACAGAGAGCAGAGGTTGGACACTGGAGTTAAGAAGGATTCTTGCAGAGGGCAAAATTTTCAGACTGAGGTACAGTAGAACTGTTGCAGAGAAACATACTGGAGACTGGGTGCACAAGGACTGTTACAGCGAGCAGAGTTTGGAGACAGGGTACAGAAGGATCGTTGCAGAGAGCAGAGGTTGGAGACTGCGGTGCAGAAGAACTGTTGCGGAGAGCAGACGTTGGAGATTGGAGTGGGGAGTGACTGTTTCTCAGAGCAGAATTTAAACACTGAGTTGCAGGAGGACTTTTACAAAGAGCAGTTGTTAGAGACTTGAGTGCAGAAGTACTGATACTGAAAGCAGAGACTGGAGACTGGGGTGCAGAAAAACTGTTGTAGAGAGCATATGTTGGAGCCTGGGGTGCAGAAGAACTGTTGCAGAGAGTAGAGGTTAGAGACTTGGGTACAGAAGGACTCTTACGGAGAGTAGAGGTTGGAGATTAGGGTGCAGAAGAACTGTTGCAGTAAGCAGAGGTTGAAGACTGGGGTGGAGGAAGACTTTTTCAGAGAGTAGCATTTTGAGACTGGGTGCCAAAGGACTGTTGCAGAGAGCAGAGGTTGGAGACTGTGGTGGAGAGGGACTTTTGCGGAGAGCAGAGTTTGGAGACTGGGGTGCAGAAGGACTGTTGCAGAGAGCAGAGTTTGAAGACTTGGCGTGCAGATGTCTTGTTACATAGAGCAGAGGTTGGAGACTGAGGGGCAGAAGGATTGTTACAGAGAGCAGAATTTGCAGACTGGGATGCAGAAAAACTGTTGCAGAGAGAAGAGTTTGGAGACTGGGGTGCAGAAGGACTGTTGCAGAGAGCAGAGTTTGGAATCTGTGCTGCAAAAAGACCTTTACAGGGAGCAGAGTTTGAAGACTGCAGTATTGAAGGACTGTTGCATAGAGAAGAGGTTGGAGACTGAGGTGAAGAAGGATAGATACAGAGAACAAAGGTTGGAGACTGGGGTTCAGAAAGACTTATACAGAAAGCAGAATTTGGAGACTAGGGTGTAGAAGGACTGTTACAGAGAGAAGTGTTTGGAGACTCAGGTGCAGAAGGACTGTTACAGGAAGCAGAGTTTTGAAATTAAGGTGCAGAAGGACTTTTACAGAGAGCAGATGTTCGAGACGGTGGTATAGGACTGTTATCCAGAGCAGATGTTTGAGACTAGGGTGCAGAAGGACTCTTACATAGAGCACAGGTTGGAGACTGAGGTGCAGAAGGATAGATACAGAGAACAGACGTTGGAGACTGGGGTTCAGACAGACTTATACATAAAACAGAGGTTGGAGACTGGGGTGTAGAAGGACCGTTACAAAGAACAGAGGTTGAAGACTGCTGTACAGAAGGACTGTTACAGAGAGCAGATGTTCGAGACTGGGGAGCAGAAGGATTTTGCAGAGGACAGAGGTAGGAGACTGGGTTGGAGAAGGAATGTTACAGACAGCAGAGTTTGGAAACTGGAGTACAGATAGATCTTACAGAGAGCAGAGGTTGGAGACTGTGGTGCAGAAGAACTGTTGCAGAGAGCAGACATTGGAGACTGGGGTCCAGAAGGATCGTTGCAGAGAGCAGAGTTTGAGAGTGGGGTGAAGAAGGACTGTTACAGAGAGAATAGTTTCGAGACTGGTGTGCGGCAGGACTGTTGCAGAGAGCAGATGTTGGAGACTGGGGTGCAGAAGGATCGTTGCAGAGAGCAGGGATTGGAAACTGGTTTGCAGAAGGACTGTTACACAGAGCAGAGGTTGAAGACTGAGGTGAAGAAGGACTGTTACAAAGAGCAGATGTAGGAGACAGGGGTGCAGGACTGATACAAAGCAGAAGTTTAATACTGAGGTACAGAAGGATTGTTACACAGAGCAGAGGTTGGAGACTAGGGTGCAGAAGGATTATTGCAGAGATCAGAGTTTTCAGACTGAGGTACAGAAGAAGTATTGCAGAGAGCAGATGTTGGAGATTTGGGTGCACAAGGACTGTTTCAGTGAGCAGGGATTGGAGACTGGGGTGCAGAGGGATCGTTGCAGAGAGCAGAGGATGGACACTGGGTTGGAGCCTGGGGTGGAGAAGAAATGTTAAAGAGAGCAGAGGTTGGAGACTGGGGTGCACAAGGACTGTAGCAGAGAGCAGAGTTTGGAGACTAGGGTCTAGAAGGACTGTTGCAGAGAGCAGACTTTGGAGACTGGGATTCAGAATGATCGTTGCAGAGAGCAGATATTGGAGACTGGTGTGTAAAAGGACTTTTGCACAGAGCAGAGGTTTGAGACTACGGTGCAGAAGGACTGTTGCGGAGAGCAGAGTTTGGAGACTGAGGTGCAGAAGGACTGTTACAGTGAGCAGAGGTTTCAGACTGGGGTGCAGAATAAGTGATACGGAAAGTAGAGTTTGGAGACTGGGGTGCAGAAAAATTGTTACAGAGAGCTGAGTTTATAGCCTGGCGTGCAGAAGGACTGCTGCAGAGAACAGAGGTTGGATACTGGGGTGCAGAAGGGCCGTTGAAGAGAGAAGAGGTTGGAGACTTGAGTGCAGAATGTCTGTTACAAAGAGCAGAGTTTGGAAACTGGAGTGCAGAAGGCGTTTTACAGAGAGCAGAGGTTGGAGACTGGGGTGCAGAAAGACTGTTACAGATAGCACAGTTCGGAGACTGGGGTACAGAAGGATAGTTGCAGAAAGCAGAGGTTTCAGACTGAGGTGCAGATGGACTGTTATAGAGATCATAAGTTAGAGTCTGAGGTGCAGAAGCACTATTATAGAATGAAGAGGTTGGCAATTGGGGTGCAGAAGGACCGTTACAGAGAGAAGAGGTTGGAGACTGCGGTACAGAAGGACTGTTACAGAGAGCAGAATTTGGAGACTGGGGTGCAGAAGGACCATTGCAGAGAGCAGAGGTTGGAGCCTGGGGAGAAGAAGGATTATTGCAGAGAGCAGATGTTGAAGACTGGGATGCAGAAGGACTGTTACAGAGAGCAGAGGTTGGAGACTGCAGTGCAGAAGACCTGTTACAGAGAGCATTCGTTGGAGAATGAGGTGCAGAAGGATCATTACAGAGAGCAGAGTTTGGATACTGAGGTGCAGAAGGACTGTTAAAGAGAGCACAGTTTGAAGACTGGATTGCAGAAGTATTGTTTTAGAGAGCAGAGGTTGGAGACTGAGGTGCAGAAGGATCATACAGAGAGCAGAGGTTGGATACTGGGGTGCAGAAGGACTGTTACAGAGAGCATGGGTTGGATACTGGGGTGCAGAAGGAATGTTGCAGAGAGCATAGATTTGAGACTGGGTTGCAGAAGGACTGCAGAAGGACTGTTACAGAGAGCAAAGGTTGGTGCAGAAGGACTGTTACAGAGAGCAGAGTTTGGAGACTGGGGTGCAGAAGGATGTTACAGAGAGCAGCGTTTGGAGACTGAGGTGCAGAAGGACTGTTGCAGAGAGCAGAGTTTTGAGACTGAGGTGCAGAATGATAGTTTTAGAGAGAAGAGGTTGAAGACTGGGGTGAAGAAGGCCTGTTATAGAGAGCAAAGTTTGGAGACTGGAAAGCTGAAGGCCTGTTACAGAGAGCAGAGGTTGGAGACTGGGGTGCAGAAGCACTGTTAAAGAGAGCAGAGTTTGGAGACTTGGTTGCAGAATGATTGTTGCAGAGAGCAGAGTTTTCAGACTTAGGTGCAGAAGGACTGTTGCGGAGAACAGATGTTTGAGAGTGGGGTGAAGAAGGACTCTTTCAGAGAGCAGAATTTTGAGACTGGGGTGCAGAAGGATTCTTTCAGGGAGCAGAGGTTGGAGACTGGGGTGCATAAGGCCTGTTACAGATATCACAGTTTGGAGACTGGTGTGCAGACAGATATTAGAGAGAGCAGAGTTTGTAGACTGAGGTGCAGAAGGACTGTTACATACAGCAGAGTTTGGAAACTCGGTTGCAGAAGGATTTTTGCAGAGAGCCGAGTTTTCACACTGAGGTGCAGAAGGACTGTTTCAGAGAGCAGATGTTGGATCTTGGGGTGCAGAACGACTGAAACAGAGAGCAGATGTTGGATCTTGGGGTGCAGAACGACTGAAAGAGAGAGCAGAGTTTGGAGACTGGGGTGCAGAAGGATTGTTGCAGAGAGCAGAGGTTGGAGACTGCGCTTTAGAAGGACACTTGCAGAGAGAAGTGTTTGGAGACTGAGGTGCAGAAGGATCGTTGAAGTGAGAAGAGGTTGGAGACTGGGGTTCCGAAAGCCTGTTACAGAGAGCAGAATTTGGAGACTGGGGTGCAGAAGACCTATTACAGAAAGCAGAGGTTGTAGACTAGGGTGCAGAAGGCCTGTTACAGAGAGCAGAGTTTAGGGACTGGGTTGCAGAAGACTGTTACAGAGAGCAACGTTTGGAGAATTGGTTGCAGAAGGATCTTACAGAGAGCAGAGGTTGGAGACTGAGGTGCAGAAGGATTATTGCAGAGAGCAGAGGTTGAAGACTGGTGTGCAGAAGGATCGTTGCAGAGAGCAGAGGCTGGAGACTTGGGTGCAAAACGAGGGTTGCAGAGAGCAGATGTTGGAGACTGGGATGCAGAAGGATCGTTGCAGACAGCAGGGATTGGAAACTGGTTTGCAGAAGGACTGTTACACAGAGAAGAGGTTGAAGACTGAGGTGAAGAAGGACTGTTACAAAGAGCAGATGTAGGAGACAGGGGTGCAGGACTGATACAAAGCAGAAGTTTAAGACTGAGGTACAGAAGGATTGTTACACAGAGCAGAGGTTGGAGACTAGGGTGCAGAAGGATTATTGCAGAGATCAGAGTTTTCAGACTGAGGTACAGAAGAAGTATTGCAGAGAGCAGATGTTGGAGATTTGGGTGCACAAGGACTGTTTCAGTGAGCAGGGATTGGAGACTGGGGTGCAGAGGGATCGTTGCAGAGAGCAGAGGATGGACACTGGGGTACAGAAAAACTGATACAGAGAGCAGAGGTTAAAGACTGGGGTGCAGAATGTCTTTTCCAGAGAGCAGAGTTTGGAGAGTGAGGTGCTGAAAAACTGTTACAGAGAGCAGAGTTTGGAGACTGGGTTGCAAAAGGCTCTTACATAGAGCAGAGGTTGGAGACTGAGGTGTAGAAGAACTGTTACAAAGAGTAGAGGTTGGAGACACAGATGCAGAAAGACCGTTGCAGAGAGCAGATGTTGGAGACTGAGGTGCAGAAGGATTGTTACAGAGAGTAGAGGTTGGAGACTGGGGTGTAGGAGGACTTTAGTAGAGAGCAGAGTTTGGAGACTAAGGTGCAGAGGGACAGTTACACAGAGCACAGGTTGGAGACTTGGGTTCAGAAGGACTGATACATAAAGCAGAGTTTGGAGACTCGAGTGTACAAGTACCCTTACAGAGAGCAGAGTTTGGAGAATGCAGTAGAGAAGGACTGTTATAGAGAGCAGATGTTGGAGACTTGGGTGCAGAAGGACTGTTGCATAGAGCAGAGATTGGAGACTGAGGTACAGAAGGACTGTTACATAGAGCAGAGTATGGAGACTGGGGTGCAGAAGGACTGTTGGAGAGAGCAGATGTTACAGACTGAGTTGCAGAAAGACTGTTACAGAGGGCAGAGTTTTTAGACTGTGGTACAAAACAACTGATACAGAAAGCAGAGGTTGGATACGGGGGTGCATAAGGACCCTTACGGAGAACAGTGGTTTGAGACTGCGGTACAGAAGGACTATTACAGAGAGCAGAGGTTGGAGACTGGGGTGCAAAAGAACTGATGTAGAGACCAGAGGTTGGAGACTGGGGTGCTGAAGGATCGTTGGGGCGAGTAGAGTATGGAGACTGGGGTGTAGAAGGTCTGTTGCAGAGAGCAGACTTTGGAGACTGCAGTGTAGAAAAACTTTTTTAGAGAGCAGACGTTGGAGACTGGGGTGCAGAAGGAACGTTGGTGGGAGCAGAGTATGGAGACTGGGGTCTAGAAATACTGTTGCAGAGAACAGAGGTTGGAGACTGGGGTGTAGAAGGATTGTTTTAGAGAGCAGATGTTGGAGACTTGAGTGCAGAAGGACTGTTTCATAGAGCAGAGGTTGGAGACTGAGGTAAAGAAAGACTGTAAAAGAGAGCAGAGGTTGGAGACTGGGGTGCAGAAGGATTATTGCAGAGAGCAGAGTTTTAAGACTGAGGTACAGAAGAACTGTTGCAGAGAGAAGATGTTGGAGATTGGGGTTCAGAAGGACTGTTGCAGCGAAAAGATGATTGAGACTAGGGTGCAGAAAGATCGTTGAAGAGAGCACAGGTTGGAGACTGGGGTGCAGAAGGACGGTTGTAGAAACCAGAGTTTGGAGACTGAGGTGAAGAAGGGCTGTAAAGAGAGCAGAAGTTTGTTTACTGGGGTGCACAAAAACTGATACAGAAAGCAGAGGTTGGAGACTGGGGTGCCGAATGACTGTTGCAGAGAGGAGAGTTTGGAGACTGGGGTGGAGAAGGACTGTTGCAGAGAGCAGATTTTGGAGACTTGGGTGCAGAAGGATTGGTGGTGCGAGCAGATTATGGAGACTGGGGTGTAGAAGGACTATTTCAGAAAACAGAGGTTGGAGTCTGAGGTGCAGAAGGACCATTGCAGAAAGCAGAGTTTGGAGACTGGGTTTTAGAAGGATCCTACAGAGAGCAGAGTTTGGACACTGAGGTGCAGAAGGACTGTTGCAGAGAGGAGAGGTTGGAGATTGGTACGCATAAGTACTTTTGCAGAGAACAGAGGTTGGATTCTGAGGTGCATAAAGACTGTTACAGAGAGCAGAGGTTGGAGACTGGTGTGCATAATGACTGATACATTATGCAGAGTTTGGAGACTCGGGTGCAGAAGGACTGTTACATACAGCAGAGGTTGGAAACTGCAGTACAGAAGGACTGTTACAGAGAGCAGAGGTTGAAGAGTGGGGTGCAGAGGAATTGTTGCAGAGAGCAGAGGTTGCAGAGTGAGGTGCAGAAGGACTGTTACAGAGAGCAAAGTTTGGAGACTGTGGTGCAGAAGGACTGATACAGAAAGCAGAGGTTGGATACTGGGGTGTAGAAAAACTGTTGCAGAGAGCAGAGTTTGGAGACTGGGTTTGAGAAGGACTGTTGCAGACAGCAGATGTTGGAGACTGGGGTGCAGAAGGAATGTTGCAGAGAGCAGAAATTAAAGACTCAGGTGCATATGGACTATTGCAGAGAGCAGAGGTTGCAGTCTGAGGTGCAGAAGGACTCATACAGACAGCAGAGTTTCGAGAATGTGGTGCAAAGGGACTGATACAGAAAGCAGAGGTTGGAGAATGTGGTGCAGAAGGACCCTTACAGCAAACAAAGTTTGGAGACTGCGGTACAGAAGGACTGTTACAGAGAGCAGAGCTTTTAGCCTGGGGTGCAGAGTAACTATTGTAGAGATCAGAGATTGAAGACTAGGGTGCAGAAGGACCATTGCAGAAAGCAGAGGTTGGAGACTGGGTTTTAGAAGGATCTTACAGAGAGCAGAGTTTGGACACTGAGGTGCATAAGGACTGTTGCAGAGAGCAGAGGTTGGAGATTGAGGCGCAGTAGGACTGTTGTAGAGAACAGAGGTTGGAGTCTGAGGTTCAGAAGGACTGTTACAGAGAGCAGAGATTGGAGACTGGGGTGCAGAATGACTGATACATAACGCAGAGTTAGGAGACTCGGGTGCAGAAGGACCGTTACAGAGAGCAGAGGTTGGAGACTGCAGTACAGAAGGACTGTTACAGAGAGCAGAGTTGGAAGACTGGGGTGAAGAAGAATTGTTGCAGAGAGCAGAGGTTGTAGAGTCAGGTGTAGAGTCAGGACTGTTACAGAGAGCAGAGTTTGGAGACTGTGGTGCAGAAGCACTGATACAGACAGCAGAGTTTAGAGACTGGGGTGAAGAAAGGACCCTTGACAGAGAACAGTGGTTGAAGGACGGCGGTCAGAAGATCTGTGTTTAAGAAGTAGGTGGGAGACTGGGGTCAGAGGGACCATTGCAGAGAGCAGAGGTTGGAGACTGGGGTGCAGATGGAATGTTACACAAAGTAGAATTTAGAACTGGGTTACAGAAGATCTTCCAGAGAGCAGAGTTTAGAGACTGTGTTGTAGAGAGACGTTGGAGACTGAGGTGCAGAAGGATAGTTGCAGAGAGCAGATTATGGAGACTGTGGTATAGAAGGACTGTTCCAGAGAGCAGAGTTGGAGACTGGGGTGTAGAAGGATTGTTGCCAAAAGCAGTTGTTGAATAATGAGTTGCAGAAGGACTGTTTCAGAGAGCAGAGATTGGAGACTGAGGTGCAGAAGGAATGTTACAGAGAGCAGAGTTTGGAGACTGGTGTGCAGAAGGACCAATACCGAAAGCAGAGGTTGAACACTTGGGGTACAGGGGGACCATTATCAGAGAGCAGAGGTTGGAGTCTCCATAAAGATGGACTCTTACAAAGAGTAGAGGTTGGAGACTGGGGTGCTGGAAGAAATGTTGCAGAGAGTAGAAGATGAGACTGGGGTCCAGAAGACTGTAGCAGAGAGCAGACGTTAGAGACTAAGGTGCAGAAGGGACAGTTACACAGCAGCAGTGTTTTGGAGACTAAGTGCAGAAGGCCATGGCAGAAATTTCGGGTGCAGTAGAATTATTGCAGAGAGCAGAGTTTTCCATGACTGAGGTACAGAAAGAACTTTGCCAAAGAGAAGATGTGGAGACTGGGGTTCACAAGGACTTTTGCAGAGAGCAGAGTTTGAAGACTGTGTGCAAGAAGGATCTTGCAGAGAGCGGAGTTTGGAGAATGAGTTGAAGAATGATCATTGCAGAGAGCACAGGTGGAGACTGGGGTGTAGAAGGAATGTTGCAGAGAGCAGTATTTGGAGACTTGGGTGCAGAAGGACTGTGCAGAAAGCCAGAGGTTGGAGACTGAGGTGCAGAAAGACTGTTACATTGAGCAAAGTTTGGAGATGGGGTGCAGAAGGATGATAGAGAAACAAGATGTTGAGACTTGTGGGTGCAAAGGACTTTTGTAAAGAGCAGAAGTTGGAAAATGGGGTGCACAAAGATCATCGCAGAGAGTAAAGGTTGGAGACTGGGATTCTGAGGCCTCTTACAGAGAGCAGAGGTTGGAGACTGGGGTACAGAAGGCCTGTTACAGAGAGCAGAGTTTGAGACTGGATTCAGAAGGTTCTTACAGAGAGCCCGAGTTTGGAGACTGAGGTCAGCAGGACGTTATAAGCTAGACAGAGGTAGAAGACTGGGTGCAGAAGGATTATTGCAGAGAGCAGAGATATCAGACTGAGGTACAGAAGAACTTTTGCAGAGAGCAGATGTTGTAGACTTGGTTACACAGGACTGTTACAGCGAGCATAGGTATGAGACTGGGTGCAGAAGGATCGGTGCAGAGAGCAGAGTTGGAGACTGTGTGCAGAAGTACTGTTACAGAGAGCAGACTTTGGAGACTGGGTTGGAGAAGGATCCTACAGAGAACAGAGGTTGAAGAATCAGTGCAGAAAGAAGTATGTTTAAGACTGAGGTGGAGAAGTTAAAGTTTGCAGGTACAGAGTTTAGAGACTGAGGTGCAACTAAGATTGTACAGAAGAGCAGAGATTGGAGACTGGTGTGCAGAAGGACTGTTGCAAATAGCCGGAAGGACTGTTGCAAATAGCGGACTTTGGAGACTGTGGTGTAGAAGGACTGTTATAGAGAGCAGAGGTGAGAGACTGGGTTGCAGAAGGACTGATACAGAAAGCAGAGATTGGAGTCTGGGGTGCAGAAAGACACTTACAGAGAGCAGAGGTTGGATTATGCAGTACAGGAGGACTGTTACAGAGAGCAGAGGTTGGAGACTAGGGTGGAGAAGGACTGTAAAAGAGAGCTGATGTTGATAACTAGGGTGCCGAAGGACTGTTCCAGAGAGCAGAGTTTGGAGACTGGGGTGCAGAAGAACTGTTGCGGAGAGCAGAGGGTGGAGACTTGGGTAAAGAAGGACTGTTACAGAGAGCAGAGTTTGGAGAGACAGATGCAGAAGGATCTTACAGAGAGCAGAATTTGGAGACTGAGGTGAAGAAGGACTGTTGTAGAGATCAGAGGTTGGAGAGTGGGATGCAGTAGGATCATTGCAGAGAGCAGAGGTTAAAGACTGGGGTGCAGAAGGATCGTTGCAGAGAGCAGAAGTTGGAGACTTGCGTGCAAAAGGCATGCAAAAGTGAGTAGATTTGGAGACAGGCATACAGGAGGCCTGTTACAAAGAGAAGAGTTTGGAGACTGGGGTGCAGAAGGACTGGTACAGAGAGCAGATTTTGAAGAAAAGGTTTCTGAAAGAACTTACAGAGAACAGAGGTTGGAGACTGATGTGAAGAAGGACTGTTACAGAAAGCAGAGTTTTGAAATTAGGGTGCAGAAGGACCGTTACAAAGACCAGAGTTTCGAGACTGCGGTATAGAAAAACTGTTACAGAGAGCATAGGTTGGAGATTGGGGTGTAGAAGGAATGTTACAAAGAGCACAGGTTGGAGACTGAGGTGCAGAAGGATAGATACAGAGAGCAGAGTTTTGAAACTGGTGTTCAGAAGGACTGTTATAGAGAACAGTGTTTGGAGACTGGAGTGCAGAATAATCGTGCAGAGAGCAGAGGTGTCAGACTGAGGTGCAGAAGGACTGTTGCAGAGAGCAGAGGTTGGAGACTGAGGTGTAGAAGGACTGTTTCAGAGAGTAGAGTTTGGAGACTGAGGTGCAGAAGGACTGTTACAGAAAGAATTGGTTGGAAATTGGCGTGCAGAAAGACCGTAACAGAGACCAGAGTTTGGAGACTGCGGTATAAAAAAACTGTAACAGAGAGCAGAGGTTGGAGACTGAGGTGCAGAATAATAGATACAGAGAGCAGAGGTTTGAGACTGGGTTTTAGAAGGATTCTACAGAGAGCAGAGTTTGGAGAGTGAAGTGCAGAAGGACTGTTACAGAGAGCAGATGTTCGAGACTGGGGAGCAGAAGGACTGTTGCAGAGGACAGAGGTTGGAGACTGGGGTGGAGAAGGAATGTTACAGAGAGCAGAGTTTGGAAACTGGAGTTCAGATAGATCTTACATGGAGCAGAGGTTGGAGTCTGTGGTGCAGAAGAACTGTTGCAGAGAGCAGACATTGAAGACTGGGGTCCAGAAGGATCGTTGCAGAGAGCAGAGTTTGGAGACTGGGGTGAAGAATGATGTTACAGAGAGAAGAGTTTGGAGACTGTTGTGAGGCAGGACTGTTGCAGAGAGCAGATGTTGGAGACTGGGGTGCAGAAGGATCGTTGCAGACAGCAGTGGTTGGAGACTGGAGTGTAGAAGGACTGTTGCAGAGAGAAGAGCTTGGAGACTGGGGTGCAGAAGGACTGTTGCAGAGAGCAGAGGTTGGAGACTGGGGTGAAGAAGGTTCGTTGTAAAGATCAGAAGTTTCAGACTGAGGCTTAGAAGGACTGTTACAGAGAGCAGAGTTTGGAGTCTGAGGTGCAGAAGGACTGTTACATAGAGCAGAGTTTGGAGACTGGTGTGCAGAAGGACCTTTGCACATAGCAAATGTTGGAGACTGGGGTGCAGAAGGACTGTTACAGAGAGCAGACGTTGAAGACTGAGGTGCAGAAGAATTGTTACAGAGAGCAGAGTTTGAATACTGGGGTGCAGAAGGACCATTACAAAAGCAAAGGTTGGAGACTGATGTGCAGAAGGACTTTTTTAGAGACCAGAGGTTGGATACTGTGGTGCAGAAGGACTGTTACAGAGAGCATATGTTGGAGACTGGGATGCAAATGGATCTTAGAGATAGCAGAGTCTGGAGACTGGGGTGCAGAAGGGCTGTTGCAGAGAGCAGAGTCTAGAGACTGAGGTGCAGAAGGATTGTTGCAGAGAGAAGAGGTTAGAGACTGGGGTGCAGAAGGACTTTTTCAGAAAGCAGAGGTTAGCAATTGGGAAGCAGAAGAACCGTTACAAAGAGAAGAGGTTTGAGACTGCAATACAAAAGGACTGTTACAGGGTGCAGAGGTTGGAGACTGGGTAGAAGAAGAATCGCTGCAGATTGCAGATGTTGGAGACTGGGGTGCAGAAGGACTGTTACAGAGAGCACAGGTTGGAGACTCAGTTGCAGAAGGACAGTTACAGACAGTACAGGTAGGAGACTGGGGTGCAGAAGAAATGTTGCAGAGAGCAGAGTTTAGAGACTTGGGTGCATAAGGACTGATGCAGAGAGCAGAGTTTGGAGACTGTGGTGCAGAAGAACTGATACAGAGAACAGAGTTTGGATACTGGGGTGCAGAAGGATCGTTGCAATGAGCAGAGGTTGGAAACTATGCTTCCGAAGGATAGTTACACAGAGCAGAGTTTGGTTCTTGGGGTGTAAAAAGACTGCTGCAGACAACAGAGGTTGGAGACTGAGGTGAAAAAGGACTGATACAGAGAGCAGAGGTTGGAGACTGGGGTGCAGAAGAACTGATACACAAACCAGAGGTTGGAGACTAGGGTTCAGAAGGACTGTTACAGGGAGCAGAGTTTGGAGACTGCAGTAGAGAAGGACTTTTACAGAGAGCAAAGTTTGGAGACCGGGGTGCAGAAGCATTGTTACAGAGAGCAGAGGTGGGAGACTGGGGTCCAGAAGGACTGTTGAGGGAGCAGATTTTGGAGACTGGGGTGCAGAAGGCCTGTTACAGAGTGCAGAGATTGGAGACTGGGGTGCAGAAGGCCTGTTACAGAGAGCAGAGTTTGGAGACTGGGGTGCAGAAGAAATGTTACAGATAGCACAATTTCGATACTGTGTTTCACAATGATCTTATAGAGAGCATTTTGGAGACTGAGGTTCAGAAGCACTATTACAGAGAGCAAAGGTTGGAAACTGGGGTGCAGAAGGATTGTGGCAGAGAGCAGAGTTTTCAGACTTAGGTGCAGAAGGACTGTTGCAGAGAGAACATGTTGGATCCTGGGTTGCAAAAAGACTGTTGCAGAGAGCAGAATTTTGAGACCTGGGTGCAGAAGGATCGTTGCAGAGGGCACAGGTTGGAGCCTGGGGTGCAGAAGGCCTGTTACATAGAGCAGAGGTTGAAGAGTGGGCTTCACAATGCCTGGTACAGAGAGCAGAGTTTGGAGACTGGGGTGCAGAAAAACTGTTGCAGAGACCAGAGGTTGGAGACTGGGGTGCAGAAGGACTGTTGCAGAGAACAGAGTGTGGAGACTGGGGTGCAGAAGAACCTTTGCAGAGAGCAGAGGATGGAGACTCAGGTGCAGAAGGATTGTTAGAGGGAGCAGAAGTTGGAGACTGGGGTGCAGAAAGACTGTTGCACAGAGCAGAGGTTGGAGACTGAGGTTAAGAGATATCCTTGCAGAGAGAAAAGGTTGGAGACTGGGTGCAGAAGGCCAGTTACAGAGAGCAGAGTTTGGAGATTGGGGTGCAGAAGGCGTGTTAAAGAGAGCAGAGTTTGTAGACTGAGGTGCAGTAGGACTGTTAAATATAGCACAATTTCGTGACTGGGTTGCACAAGGATATTACAGAGAGCATTTTGTAGACTGAGGTTCAGAGGGACTGGGGTGCAGAAGAACCTTTGCAGAGAGCAGAGGTTGAGGACTCAGGTGCAGAAGGATTGTTACAGGGAGCAGAAGTTTGAGACTGGGGGGCAGAAGGACTGTTGCAGAGAGCAGAAGTTGGAGACTGAGTTGCAGAAGAATCGTTGCAGAGAGAAGAGGTCGGATACTGGGGTTCAGAAGGCCTGTTACAGAGTGCAGACTTTGGAGACTGAGTTGCAGAAGACCTTTTACAGAGAGCAGATGTTTGAGACTGGGGTGCAGAAGGATTGTTACAGATAGCACACTTTGGAGACTGGGGTCTAGAAGGATTGTTGCAGAGAGCAGAGGTTTCAGACTGAGGCTTAGAAGGACTGTTACAGAGAGCAGAGGTTGGAGTCTCAGGTGCAGAAGGACTGTTTCAGAAAGCAGAGGTTGGCAATTGGGTTGAAGAAGTACCCTTATAGAGAGCAGAGTTTGGAGACTGCGGTATATAAGGACTGTTACAGAGAGCAGAGGTTGGAGACTGGGGTGCAGAAGGATCATTAAAGAAAGCAAATGATGGAGACTGAGATGCAGAAAGACTTTTAGAGAGAAAAGAGTTTGGAGACTTATGTGCAGAAGGATCATTGCAGAGAGAAGAGTTTAAAAACTGGGGTGCAGAAGGACTGTTACATAAAGCAGGGGTTGGCAATTTGGGAGCAGATGGACCGTTACAAAGAGAAGAGGTTGGAGACTGCGATGCAAAATGACTTCTACAGAGAGCAGAGTTTGGGGACTGGATAGAAGAAGGATCGTTTCAGAGTGCAGATGTGGAAGACTGGGGTGCAGAAGGACTGTTACAGATAGCACAGGTTGGAGACTGGGGTGCAGAAGAAATGTTGCAGAGAGCAGATATTGGAGACTTGGGTGCAGAAGGACTGATACAGAGAGCAGAGTTTGAAGATTGAGGTGCAGAAGGAGCGTTACAGATTGCAGATGTTTGATACTGAGGTGCAGAAGTACTTTTACAGAGAGGAGAGGTTAAAGACAGGGGTGTCAAAGGATTCTTACAGAGATCAGAAGATGGAGACTGGCGTGCAGAAGGAGTGTTACAGAGAGCAGAGTTTGGAGATTGGGGTTCAGAAGACCTGTTACAGAAAGAAGAGGTTGGAGACTGTGGTGCAGAAGGACTGTTACAGAGAGTAGAGTTTGGACATGAGGTGCAGAAAGATCCTTACAGAGAGCAGAGGTTGGACACTGATGTGCAGAAGGACTGTTGCAAAGAGCAGAGCTTGGAGACTGAGGTGCAGAAGGACTGTTGCAGAGAGCAGAGGTTGGAGACTGGGATGCAGAAGGATCGTTGCAAAGAGCAAAAGTTGGAGACTGAAGTGCAGAAGGATCTCTACAGAGAGCAGTGTTTGGAGACTGGGGTGCAGTAGGATAGTTTCAGAAAGCACAGGTTGGAGACTGGGGTGCAGAAGAAATGTTGAAAAGAGCAGAGGTTGAAGACTTGGGTGCAGAAGGACTGTAGCAGAGAGCAGAGGTTGGAGACTGAAGTGTTGAAGGATCGTTGCAGAGAGGAGATGTTGGATACTGGGGTATAATAAGACGTTTGCAGAAAGCAGAGGTTGGAGACTGGGGTGCAGAAAAACTGTTGCAGAGAGCAGAAGTTGGAGACTGAGGTGCAGAAGGACTGTTACAGACAGCAGAGGTTTTAGACTGTGATGCAGAATAACTAATACGGAAAGTAAGGTTTGGAGACTGGGGAACAGAAGGACTGTTACAGCAAGCAGAGTTTGTAGCCTGGGGTGTAGAAGGACAGCTGCAGATAACAGAGGTTGGATACTGGGGTGCACAATGGACTTTGCAGAGAGATGAGGTTGTAGACTGAGGTGCAGAATGACTGTTACAGAGAGCCAAGTTTGGAGAATGGGGTGTAGAAGGATCTTACAGAGAGCAGACGTTGGAGACTGGGATGCATAAGGATTGTTGCAGAGAGCAGAGGTTGGAGATTGGGGTGTAGAAGGACTTTTGCAGAGAGCAGAGTTTGGAGACTGGGGTGCAGAAGGCCTGTTACAGAGAGCAGAGTTTGGAGACTGGTAGCAGGAGACCTGTTACAGAGAGCAGATGTTGGGGACTGGGGTGCAGAAGGACTGTTACAGAGAGCAAAGTTTGGAAATTGGGGTGCAGAAGGACCGTTATAGAGAGAAGAGTTTGGAAACTGTCATACAGAAGGATTGTTACAGAGAGCAGATTTGGAGACTGGGGTGCAGAAGGACCATTGCAGAGAGCAGATGTGGAAGACTGGGATGCAGAAGAATCGTTGCAGAGAACAGAGGTTGGAGACTGAGGTGCAGAAGGATCACTACAGAGAGCAGAGTTTGGAGACCGGTGTGCAGTAGGATAGTTTCAGGGAGCACAGGTTGGAGACTGGGGTGCAGAAGAAATGTTGCAGAGAGCAGAGGTTGGAGACTGGGGTGCAGAAGGACTGTATCAGAGAGCAGAGGTTGGAGACTGGGCTGTAGAAGGACTGTTGCAGAGAGCAGACGTTGGAGACTGGGATACAGAAAGATCGTTGCTGAGAGCAGATGTTAGATACTGGGGTATAATAAGACGTTTGCAGAGAGCAGAGGTTGGAGACTGGGGTGCAGATGTGCTGTTGCAGAGAACAGAGTTCGGAGACTGAGGTTTAGAAGGACTGTTACAAAGAGCAGAGGTTTTAGAGTGGGGTGCAGAATAACGAATACAGAAAGTAGAGTTTGAAGACTGGAGTGCAGAAGGGCTGTTACAGAGAGCAGAGTGTGTAGCCTGGGGTGCAGAAGGACAGCTGCAGAGAACAGAGGTTGGATACTAAGGTGCACAAGGGCCGTTGCAGAGAGATGAGGTTGGAGACTGAGGTGCAGAAGGACTTTTACAGAGAGCAGAGGTTGGAGACTGAGGTGTAGAAAGATCGTTGCAGAGAGAAGAGTTTAGAGACTGGGGTGCAGAAGGACTGTTACAGAAAACAAAGGTTGGCAATTGGGGAGGAGATGGACCATTACAAAGAGAAGAGGTTGGAGACTGGGTTGCAGAAGACCTGTTACAGTGAGCAGATGTTGGGGACTGGAGTGCAGAAGGATTGTTACAGATAGCACAGTTTGGAGACTGGGGTTTAGAAGGTTTGTTGCAGAGAGCAGAAGTTTCAGACTGAGGCTTGAAAGGACTGTTACAGTGAGCAGAGTTTGGAAATAGGGGTGTAGAAGGACTGTTATAGAGAGAAGAGGTTGAAGACTGCCGTACAGAAGGACTGTTAATGAGAGCAGAGTTTGGAGTACAAGGTGCAGAATGATCTTACAGAGAGCAGACTTTGGAGACTGGGATGCAGAAGGATCGTTGCAGAGAGCAGATGTGGGAGACTGGGATGCAGAAGGATCGTTGCAGAGAGAAGAGGTCGGAGACTCAGGTGCAGAAAGATCGCTACAGAGAGCAGAGTTTGGAGACCGGGGTGCAGTAGGATAGTTTCAGAGAGCACAGGTTGGAGACTGGGGTGCAGAAAAAATTTTGCAGAGAGAAGAGGTTTGAGATTGGGTTGCAGAAGGTCTGTAGCAGAGAGCAGAGGTTGGAGACTGAAGTGCAGATGGACTGTTGCAGAGAGCATAGATTTTAGACTAGGGTGCAGAATAACTGATACGGAAAGTAGAGTTTGGAGACTGGGTTGCAGAAGGACTGTTGCAGAGAGCAGATGTTGGAGAATGAGGTGAAGAATGATTGTTGCAGAGAGAAGAGGTTGGAGACTGTAGTGCAGAAGGCCAGTTACAGAGAGCAGAGATTGGAGACTGGGGTGCAGAACGCCTTTTACAGAGAGCAGAGTTTGGAGACTGGGGTGCAGAAGGATAGTTGCAGAGAGCACAGGTTGGAGACTGGGGTGCAGAAGGCCTGTTATAGAGAGCAGAGTTTGAAGACTGGGGTGCAGAAGGCCTGTTACAGAGAGCAGAGTTTGGGGACTGGGGTGCAGAAGACTGTTACAGAGAGCAGCGTTTGGAGAATGGGTTGCAGAAGGATCTTACAGAGAGCAGAAGTTGGAGACTGAGGTGCAGAAGAACTTTTACAGAGTATAGGGTGGAGACTGGGTTGTAGAGGGAGTGTTACAGAGAGAAGAGTTTGGATATTGGGGTGCAGAAGAACTGCTACTGAGAGCAGAGGTTTGAAACAGGGGTGCACAGGACTGATAGAGAGATCAGAGGTTGGAGTCTGGGGTGCAGAAGGATTGATGTAGAGAGCAGAGGTTCGAAACTAAGGTGCAGAAAGATCGTTGCACAGAGCAGATTTTGGTTACTGGGGTGTAAAATGAATGCTGCAGAGAGCAGAGGTTGGAGACTGAGGTGTAAAAGGACTGATACAAAGAGCAGATGTTGGAGACTGGGGTGCAGAAGTACTTTAGCAGAGAGCACAGGTTGGCGACTGAGATGCAGAAGGACTGTTGCAGAGAGCAGAGGTTGGAGACTGGGGTGCAGAAGGATCTTACAGAATGCATTTTGTAGACTGAGGCTCAGAAGAACTGTTACAGAGAGCAAAGTTGGAAACTCATGTGCTGAAGTATTTTTGCAGAGAGCCCGAGTTTTCAGACTGAGGTGCAGATGGACTGTTTCAGAGAGCAGATGTTTGGATCCTGGGGTGCAGAAGGACTGTTACAGAGAGCAGTTTGGAGACTGGGTGCAGAAGGTTCGTTGAAGGGAGCATAGGTTAAAGCCTGGGGTGCAGAAGGCCTGTTACAGAGAGCAGAGTTTGAAGCCTGGGGTGCAGAAGGACTGTTGCAGAGAGCAGAGATTGGAGACTGAGGTGCAGAAAGACTGTTAAAGAGAGCAGAGGTCAAAGACTGAGGTGAAAAGGATTGGTACAGATAGGAGAGGTTTGAGACTCAAGTGTATAAGGACTGTAACAGAGAGTAGAGGTTGGAAACTGGGGTGCAGAGGGATCATTGCAAAGAGCAGAGGTTGGAAACTGAGGTGCAGAAGGATCGTTGCAGAGAGCAGAGTTTGGAGACTGAGGTGAAGAAGGATCGTTAAAGAGAGCAGAGGTTGGAGACTGGGGTCAGAAAGACAGTTACAGAGAGCACAGTTTGGAGACTGGGGTGCAGAAGAAATGTTGCAGTGAGCAGAGGTTTATTGGAGACTGCGGTATAGAAGTACCGTTACGAAGAGCAGAGGGTGGAGACTGGGGTGCAGAAGGAATGTCACCTAGAGCAGAGTTTGGAAACAGGGGTCCAGAAGGATTTTACAGAGAGCAGAGGCTGGAGACTGGGATCAGAATCACTGTTGCAGAAAACAGACGTTGGAGACTAGAGTGCAGAAGGATCCTTGCAGACAGCAGAAGTTGGAGACTGAGGTGCAGAAGGATCGCCACAAAGAGCAGAGTTTGGAGACCAGGGTGTAGTAGGATAGTTACAGACAGCACAGTTTAAAGACTGGGTCCAGAAGAGATGTTGCAGAGAGCAGAAGTTGGAGACTGGGGTGCATAAGGACTGTAGCAGATAGCAGAGGTTTGAGACTGGGGTGCAGAATGACTGCTGCAGAGAACAGAGGTTGGATACTGGGGTGCAGAAGGACCGAAGCAGAGGGATGAGGTTGGAGACTGAGGTGCAGAATGACTGTTACAGAGAGCAAAGTTTGGAAAACGGTGTGCAGAAGGATCTTACAGAGAGCAGAGGTTGGAGACTGGGATGCAGATGGACTGTTGCAGAGAGAAGAGGCTGGAGACTGGGGTGCAGAAGGCCTGTTACAGAGAGCAGACTTTGGTTACTGAGTTGCAGAAGACCTGTTACAGAGAGCAGTTTTTGGAAACTGGGGTGCAGAAGAATTGTTACAGATAGCACAGTTTGGAGACTGGGGTTTAGACGGATTCTTGCAGACAACAGAGGTTTCAGACTGGGGCTTAGAAGGTCTGTTACAGAGAGCAGAGGTTGGAGTATGAGGTTCAGAAGAACTGTTTCAGAAAGCAGAGGTTGGCAATTGGGGTGAAGAAGGACCGTTATAGAGAGTAGAGGTTGGATACTGCGGTATAGAAGGACTGTTACAGAGAGCAGAGTTTGTAGACTGGGGTGCAGAAGGACTGTTAGAGAGAGCAGACGTTGAACACAGAGGTGCAGACGGATAATTACAGAGAGCAGAGATCGGATACTGGTGTTCAGAAGGACCATTACAGAGAGTAAAGAATGGACATTGAGTTGCAGAAGGACTTTTACACAGAGCAGAGGTAGGAGACTGAGGTGCAGAAGGATTGTTGCAGAGAGAAGAGTTTGTAGACTGGGGTGCAGAAAAACTTTTACAGAAAGCAGAGGTTGGCAATTGGGGAGCAGATGGACCGTTACAAAGAGAAGAGGTTGGAGCCTGTGATACAAAAGGACTTTTACAGAGAGCAGAGTTTGGAGACTGGGTAGAAAAAGAATCATTGCAGAGAGCAGATGTTGGAATCTGGAGTGCAGAAGACTGTTACAGAGAGCACAGGTTGGAGGCTCGGGTGTAGAAGAAATATTGCAGAGAGCAGAGTTTGGAGACCTGGGTGCAGAAGGACTCATACAGAGAGAAGAGGTTAAAGACTGTGGTGCAGAAGGATCTTACAGAGAGTAGAGGTTGGAGACTGGGGTTCAGAAGGACTGTTGCAGAGAGCAGAGGTTGGAAACTGGGGTGCAGAAGGACTGTTACAGATAGCACAGTTTTGAGACTGGATTGCAGAAGGAACTTACAGAGATCATCTTGGAGACAGAGGTGCAGAAGAAGTGTTACAAGAGCAGAGGTTTAAGACTGGGGTGCAGAAAGATTGTTGCAGAGACCAGCGTTTTCAGACTGAGGTGCACAAATACTGTTGCAGAAAGTAGATGTTGGTCCTGGGGTGCAGATGGATCGCTGCAGAGAGCAGAGGTTGGAGACTGAGGTGCAGAAGGACTGTTGCAGAGAGCAGTGGTTAGAGAACGATGTGCAGAATGATCGTTTCAGAGAGAAGAGGTTGGAGACTGGGGTGAAGAAGCGTGTTACAGAGAGCAGAGGTTGGAGACTGGGGTGATGAAGGCCTGTTACAGAGAGCAGAGGTTGGAGACTGGGTGCAGAAGGGCTGTTTCAGATATCACAGTTTTTAGACTGGTGTGCAGAAGGATATTATAGGGAGCAGAGTTTGGAGACTGAGGTGCAGAAGGACTGTTACAGAGTGCAGAGTTTGGAGACTTGGTCTCAGAATGACTGTTGCAGAGAGCAGAGTTTTCAGACTTAGTGTAGAAGGACTGCTTCAAAGAGTAGATGTTCGAGAGTGAGGTGCAGAAGGACTCTTTCAGAGAGCAGAACTTGGAGATTGGGGTAAAGAAGGATTGTTGCAGGGAGCAGAGGTTGTAGACTGGGGTGCAGAAGGCCTGGTACAGAGAGCAGAGCTTTGACACTGTGGTGCAGAATGATTGCTGATAGCTGGTGAGCCTCCTTCTGGACACCTTCTTTTCCGCACAGTCCATCAGGACCTCTCTCCTCACCCTGCTCTCTTTTGGCTTTCTGAGCACCTGTGACTTCCACAGTCACTCTAAGCCATGACTCCCAGGCCATTCTCCTGGGAACCTGTCCCGCTGGCTCCTGGAATCTTCTTGGGGAGACCCTGCAGGTACCCAGACTCCCAGGCCCAACCTCCTTCCCTGCTTTTCTCTCCCCAGACACGCTCCTTCTCATTTTTTTTTATATTTTAATGAGTGATCCCACTCCCACTCAGCTACCCCCACTGACCAGGTGCCCTTTTTGTGTCCTCATAACCAGGACTTTAAAGTGCTTCACCCAGGGCTCCTCTTCAGAGCTTTTCCCCAAGCTCCAAATGTCACATCTTCAGTTACCAGATATTTAATTTTAATCTTGTTTTGGCACCTGATTACTCTCCCAGACTACATGAAGGTATTCTAACAAAAGCACATGGACTGTAGAGACTATTGTGGCCTAGAAATAAGGTATCCCTCCACCAAAAGCTCAGGGTCAGCCACAGTAGAGTTGTTCAGAGGTGAAATGATTAGACTGTGAGACTTGTGACCTAATCTGTGGATCCATCCATTTTGTGGGTTAATTATCTGAAAGGCCCACTGTACTGAGAGGAGTGTGGGCAGGTGGAGTGTGGCTGGGGACATGCCCTGCGGAATCACATCTTGTCCCCTGTGAACTGTCTCACCCTGTCTCCTCCCCCGCCCCAACCTTCTGGCTGCCATGATCTAGGGATGCTTAACCCCTTGTTTCCTTCCACCACGGCGTCCCACCTCATCTCAGGCTGGCAGCAATGGGTCAGCTGACCCCAGACCAAACCTCCAAGCCAGGAGGACAGAGTGCATCTCCCCCTCCAGGTTGTTCTGGTCAGGTTGTGGTAACTGTTGCAACCGTGGACTGACCCAGGGAGTAGGTGTTATGAGTGGATTGGACCCACAACCGTTTCCTAAATCCACAGATTCTGTCATTTTCAGAGCTCAAGCCATTTCCTTCTGGATGGCCTGTTTCCAGCCTGCCCTCACCTAGAATGTGGTCTACTAGTGATTATTGGGATTCTCCAGCCGTCCTGGTCCTGCCCATTTGCACACCACAGCTAGCTCCTAGGCAGCCAGACCCATGGACCTCCTGCTGCCCACGGAGGAGAGAAGAGAGATTTTCTGAGGACCCTGTTAGAAGTCCACTCTTATTTTTTTTAAAGACTACACTCAGAGGGCATGTTTCAGGCAGTCCTTCACATGCGTCTTTGAGAAATCAGACTCACAATGATTTTTGTGATTCTCTCCCAGGATCCAATAACCACCGCTCTACTCCCTACTTCTCTGAGATCAACTTTTAGCTTCCACAAATAAGTGAAAAACTGCTATTTCTCTTTATGTGTCTGGCTTATTTTACTTAATATAATGTCTCCCATGAGCTAGTTTTAAATAGAAACTGCACAACAAATTCTTTTATGTCAGATTTAAATTTTATTCTGAAGAGATAATTCGAAATGGTCACATATGTTTATGTAGGAAAATGTTCATTAAAATATTTATAGGACTGGAGATGATCTGAATGTTTAGCCAAAGGGGAGAATTTAACTTTATTTAAGAGAGATGTAAGTTTATCGATCATATCAATATATGCAGAAAAATCATTTAACAAAACATAGCACCCCTACCTGTCAAAACAGTAGAAACACTAGGGACAGAAGGAACTTTGGAAAAGCATTGTAAAAGCTATCTATGCTAAACACAAGACAGCATCATTCTAAGTCGAGAAAGATTGGAAGCATTCACTCTAAAAACTGGAAGAAGACAGGGTGCCCTCTCTTTCACCACTTCTATTCAACTTCATCCTTGAAATTGCCAGAGCCATTGGACAAAAGAAAGAAATTAAAGGTATACAAATAGTCTGTTCAGGTCCTTGGCCCATTTGTTGATTGGATTATTTGTTATCTTATTGTTTAATTTTTTTGAGTTCTTTGTACATTCTGGATATTAGGGCTCTGTCTGAGGTGTGAGGGGTAAAAATTTGTTCCCAGGATGTAGGCTCTCTATTTACCTCTTTTACTGTTTCTCTTGCTGAGAAAAAACTTTTTAGTTTAAGTAGGTCCCATTTGTTTATTCGTGTCATTAACTCTTGGGCTACGGGCGTTCTATTAAGGAATTTGGAGCCCGACCCCACAATATGTAGATCGTAGCCAACTTTTCCTTCTATCAGACGCAGTGTCTCTGTTTTTATATCTAGCTCCTTGATCCATTTTGAGTTAACTTTTGTGGCTGGCGAGAGAAAGGGATTTAATTTCATTTTTGTTGCATATGGATTTCCAATTTTCCCAGCACCATTTGTTGAAGATGCTATCCTTCCTCCATTGCATGTTTTTAGCCCCTTTATCAAATATAAGATAGTTGTAACTTTGTGGATTAGTCTCTGTGTCCTCTATTCTGTACCATTGGTCCACCTGCCTGTTTTGGTACCAGTACCATGCTGTTTTTGTTACTATTGCTTTGTAGTACAGTTTGAGCTCTGGTATCGCTATACCTCCAGATTCACACTTCCTGCTTAGAATTGCTTTTGCTATTCTGGGTCTTTTGTTTTTTCCATATGAATTTCATGATTGCTTTATCTATTTCTACAAGAAATGTCTTTGGGATTCTGATTGGCATCGCATTAAACCTGTAGAGAACTTTGGGTAATATCGCCATTTTGATGACCAAGGACCTGAACAGACACTTCTCAGAGGAGGACATACAATCAATCCACAAGCACATGAGAAAATGCTCAACATCTCTAGCAATCAGAGAAATGCAAATCAAAACCACCCTAAGATACCATTTCACTCCTGTAAGATTGGCAGCCATTATGAAGTCAAACAACAATAAGTGTTGGCGAGGATGTGGGGAAAAGGGCACACTTGTTCACTGCTGGTGGGACTGCAAAATGGTGAGGCCAATTTGGAAAGCAGTATGGAGATTCCTGGGAAAGCTGGGAATGGATCCCACCATTTGACCCAGCTATTGCCCTTCTTGGACTATTCCCTGAGGACCTTAAAAGAGCACACTATACGGATACGGCCACATCAATGATTATAGCAGCACAATTCACAATAGCTAGACTGTGGAACCAACCTAGATGCCCTTCAATAGATGAGTGGATAAAAAAAATTGTGGCAGCTATACACAATGGAGTATTATGCAGCACTAAGAAACGACAAAATCATAGAATTTGCAGGGAAATGGATGGCATTAGAGCAGATTATGCTAAGTGAAGCTAGCCAAGCCCTAAAAAACAAATGTCAAATGTCTTCTTTGATATAAAGAGAGCCACTAAGAATAGAACAGGAAGGAAGAGCATGAGGAAAAGACTAACAGTAAACTAAGACGAATGGGGGGAGAGAAAGGAAGAGAGAAGGGAAAACATATGGAAATGGTAGGAGACCTTCAGTGATACACAAAATAATAAGAGGTTATGAGGGGCAAGGGGGTGGGGGGAAAAAAAGGGGAGAGAATTTAACAACAGCAGAGGAGGTAGAGAGGGATGTTGGGGAGGGAGGGGAGGGGAGTGGGGATAGTAGGGGATAGGAAAGGTAGCAGAATACAACAGTCACTAATATGCCATTATGTAAAAATGTGAGTATGTAACAGAAGTGAGTCTGTATTATGTATTTGGGAGTTCAAAACCCAATTGAGTCGATTGTATGAAAGATGATATGTCTTAAGCTCTGTAATGTTTTGAACAACCAATAAAAAAAAAAAAAAGGTATACAAATAGGTCAAGAAGAATTCAAATCTCACTCTTTGCTGATAGGATCATGTCATCTTCTTAAATTTTTTATTAGAGCATAATAGTTATACATAGAAGTTGGGTTGATTTGGAAAGATTTTATGTGCATGGAATCTGATTTAGTCCATTCAGTCCCCACCCCCCACCTCCCTCTTTTTCCCGCCCCCATTCTCCTTTCTCTACTGATCTTTCTTTGGGTCATTTATCTGTTAATTTCTCTCTGGTGCTTCTACATATACATACAGATGCAGTCCCCTTTTTTAGACTTCCATGTGCACATAACATGATCTGCGTAAAGACTTTTCACATTTTCTCCCTTCCCAAACCTCTCCTCCCCTCTCATTCTCTTTCTACTCCACTGATCTTCCCTGTATACTTAAGATAGCCAGTCCAACCCCACTTCATTAACTTCTTCTCTATTTTGCTCTGGCCCTGATAATTTCAGCATTATACAGGAATAGTTAACTTCTGCCTTTTTGAACACAAAGATCAAGATTGATGTAAAATGAGAAAAACTCTACATTGGAAAACACTGAAGGAAACACCGACTGCTTCTGCAGATGATGACTCTGCTTTGTAAATTTTTTTCTTAACATTTGCAATGAAAATGAACTTCTCCAAAAATCCTATGTTTACATAAAAGGACAACAGGAGACAGAGATTACTGAGACAGTGAGAAATGACTTCACACCATGATGAGTTCGAATGGCTTTCTGTTGGCTTCTAGCAATTCTCTGGTTACTCCCACCAACCATTAACCCTGCAAATGTGTGAGGCTCCATGGGTCTGATTCCATGAGACCAGTCCCACAGGTTATCAGTCTCCAGGCTGCTTTTCATTCGATATTATTTGCCATGTTGCTGCAGATTAACAAGCCTGTTTGGGGTGCTCTCAGTCCATTCTCATCATGGTCTCTTTTTCTCTGTTTTGTAGCTATGACAACATTAGAAATGAGCAATCAATCATTTGTCACTGAATTCATCTTCTTGGGATTTTCCAACCACTCCAACCTACAGGGATGGTTCTTCCTGCTCTTTATGGTCATTTACCTGACCACTCTCCTGGGGAACATGCTCATAATAGTGGCCACCAGGGTCAGTCCTGCTCTCCACACTCCAATGTACTTTTTCCTCAGCAATTTGAGCTTCTTGGACGTCTGCTACACATCCACCACCCTCCCAGTACTGCTGGTGAACTTCTTCTGGGAGAAAAAGGCCATTTCTTATGAGGGCTGCCTTTCCCAGATTTTCTTCTTGGTGACAAGTGCTGGCACAGAAGGCGTCTTACTGGCTGTGTGGCCAGTATGACTGCTGTGTGGCCACCTGCCGTTATCCTCAGTACCCAGTCATCATGAGTGTGAAGGTCCGTGTTAGCCTGGTGACTGGGTCCTGGTTGTGTGGGCTGGTGAATTTGGTCATAGTTTGAGCATAGTTTTAGACCGATGTGCAGCAGGACTGTTACAGCGAGCAGAGGTTGGAGACTGGGGTGCAGAAGGATCGCTGTAGAGAACAGAGTTTTCAGACTGAGGTGCTGAAGGACTTTTGCAGAGAGCACATGTTGGAGACTGGGGTGCAGAAGGACTGTTGCAGAGAGCAGAGTTTAGAGACTGGAGTGCAGAAGGATTGTTGTAGAGAGCTAAATTTTGAGACTGGAGTGCAAAAGGGTTGTTATAGAGAACAGAGATTGGAGACTGGGGTGCAGAAGGCCTATTACAAAGAGCAGAGTTTGGAGAAGCTATTCAGAAGTACATTTACAAAGAGTAGTTTTTGGAGACTGAGGTGCAGAAGGACCATTGCAGAGAGCAGAGTTTGAAGACTGAGGTGCAGAAGGATTGTTACAGAGAGCAGAGGTTGGAGACTGGGTTGCAGAGGGACTGTTGCAGAGAGCAGAGGCTGGACACTGGGGTTTAGAAGGACTGTTGCAGAGAGCACAGGTCTTAGATTGGGGTGCAGAAGGACTGTTGCAGGAAGCAGCGTTTGGAGATTGGGTTACAGTAGGAATGTTACAGAGGCAGAGGTTGGAGATTTGGTGCACAAGGACTGTTGCAGAGAGCAGATGTTTGAGACTTGGGTGCAGAAGGACTGTTGCAGAGAGCAGAGTTTGTAGACTGAGGTGCAGAAGCACTGTTATAGAGAGCATAGGTTGGTGAATGGGATGCAAAAGGCCTGTTACAGAGAGTAGAGGTTGGAGACTGGGGTGCAGAAGGACTGTTACAGAAAGCAGGGTTTGGAGACAGGGTTGCAGAAGGATCGTTGCAAAGAATAGAGTTTTCAGACAGAGGTGCAGAAGGACTGTTGCAGAGAGCAGAGTTTGGAGACTGAGTTGCAGAAGGACTGTTACAGAAAGCAGAGTTTGGAGACTGGGGTGCAGAAGTACTGATAGAAAAAGCTGACGTTGGAGTCTGGGGTTCAGAAAGACTATTACAGAGAGCAGAATTTTGAGACTGCGGTACAGAAAGACTGTTACAGAGAGCAGAGGTTGGAGACTGAGGTCCTAAAGCATTGTTAGGGAGATCAGTGGGTGGAGACTGGGGTGCAGAAGGATAGTTACAGAGAGCACAGATGGAGACTGTTGTGCAGAAGAAATGTTGCAGAGAGCAGAAGTTGGAGACTGGGGTGCAGAAAGACTGTTACTGAGAGCAGAGGTTGGAGACTGGGGTTCAGAAGAACTGATAAAGAAAGGTGACGTTGGAGACTGGGATTCAGAAGGACCATTACAGAGAGCAGAGTTTTGAGACTGTGGTACAGAAGGACTGTTACAGATAGCAGATTTTAGAGACTGTGGTGCAGAAGGAGTGTTGCAGGGAGTAGAGGTTTGAGACTTTGGTACACGAGGACTGTGGCAGAGAGCAGAGTTTGGAGACTGAGATGAAAAAGGACTGTTACCTAGAGCAGAGGTTGGAGACTGTGGTGCAGAAGTACTGATACAGAAAGCAGAGGTTGGAGACTGCGGTGCAGAAGGACCGTTACAGAGAGCAGATTTTAAAGACTGCACTAAACGAGGAGTGTTACAGAGAATAGAGGTTGAAGAAGGGGTGCAGAAGGTCTGTTACAGATGGCAGAGTTTCCAGACTGGGTTGCAGAAGGATCTTACAGAGAGCAGATTTTGGAGACAGCAGTACAGAAGGACTTTTACAGAGAGCAGTGGTTAGAGACTGGGGTGGAAAAGAACATTTTAGAGAGCAGATGTTGGAGTCTGTGTTTCAAAAGGACTGTTGGAGAGAGCAGAGGATAAATACTGGAGTGTAGAAGTACTCTTGCAGAGAGCAGAGTTTGCAGACTGAGTTGAGGAAGGACTGTTACAGCGGGCAGAGTTTGGAGACTGTGGTGGAAAACGATGGATACAGAAAGCAGAGGTTGGATACTGGGGTGCATAAGTACCCTTACAAAGAACAAATGTTGGAGACTGCAGTACAGAGAGTAGAGGTTGGATACTGGGGTGCAGAATAACTGTTTTAGAGAAAAGAGGTTGGAGACTGGGGTGCAAAATGATCGTTGCAGCGAGCAGAGTTGTCAGACTGAGGTGCAGAAAGACTGTTGCAAAAAGCAGATGTTGGAGACGGGGTGCAGAAGGACTTTCGCAGCGAGCAGAGGTTGGAAACTGGGGTGGAAAAGGATTGTTATAGAGACAAGAATTTTTAGACTGGGGTGCAGAGGGATCACTGCAAAGAGCAGAGGTTGGAGACTCGGGTGCAGAAAGACTGTTGCAGAGAGTAAAGTTTCGAGACTGAGGTGCAGAAGAAGTGTTGCAGAGAGCAGAGGTTGGAGATTTGGTGCAGAAGGACTGTAGCAGAGAGCAGATGTTGGAGACTGGGGTGCACAACGACTGTTTCAGAGAGCAGAGTTTGTAGACTGAGATGCAGAAAGACTATTACAGAGAGCAGAGGTTGGAAATTGTTGTGCAAATGGACTGATACAGTAAGCAGAGATTGGAGACTGGGGTGCAGAAGGACTGTTACAGAGAGCAGAGTTTGGTGACTGGGGTGCACAAGACCTGTAATAGAGAAGAGGTTGGAGATTTCTGTGCAGAAGGATTGTTACAGATAGCACAGTTTGGAAACTGGGGTGCAGCAGGATCGTTGCAGAGATCAGAGATTTTAGACTGTGGCTTAGAAGGACTGATACAGAGACCAGAGTTTAGAGTCTGAGATGCAGAAAGTCTGTTAGAGGACAGAGTTTGGAGACTGGGGTGCAGAAGGACCATTTCAGAGAGCAGATGTTGGAGACTGGGGTGCTGAAGCATCATTACAGTGAGCAGAGTTTGGAGACTGAGGTGCAGAAGGACTGTTACAGAAAGTATAGGTTGGAGACTGGGGTGCAGAAAGATTGTTTCAGAGAGCAGAGGTTAGAGATTCGTGTCCAGCAGAACTGTTACAGATAGCAATGTTTCAAGACTGGTTTTCAGAAGGATCTTACAGAGAGCATTTTGGAGACTGAGGTTAGGAAGGTCTGTGACAGAGAGCAAAGGTTTGAAACTGGGGTGCAGAAGGATTGTTGTAGAGAGCAGAGTTTTCAGACTGAGGTGCAGAAGGAATGTAGCAGAGAGCAGATATTGGATTCTGGGGTGCAGAGGACTGTTACAAAGAGCAGAGTTTGGAGACTGGGGTGCATAAGGATCGTTACAGAGAGTACAGGTTGGAGAGTGGGATGCAGAAGGCCTGTTACAGAGAGCAGAGTTTGAAGTCTGGGGTGAAGAAGGCCTTTTACAGAGAGCAGAATTTGGAGACTGGGGTGCAGAGGAACTGTTACAGAGAGCAGATCTTGGAAACTGGGGTGCAGAAGGACTGTTGCAGAGAGCACAGGTTGGAGACTGTGGTGAAAAATGATCCTTGCAGAGATCGGTGGTTGAAGACTGAGGTGCAGAAGGATCGCTACAGAGAGCAGAGATTGGAGACTGGGGTGAAGCAGGACAGATACAGAAAGCACAGGTTGGAGACTGGGGTGCAGAAGAAATGTTGCAGAGAGCAGAGATTGGAGACTGGGGTGCAGAAGGACTGTAGCAGAGAGCAGAGGTTGGAGACTGCAGTGCAGAAGGACTGGTGCAGAGAGCAGACGTTGGAAACTGGGATGCAAAGGATCCTTGCAGAGAGAAAAGGTTGGAGACTAGGGTTTAGAAGGACAGTTGCAGAGAGAAGATGTTGGAGACTGGGGTGCAGAAGAACTGTTGCAGAGAGCAGAGGTTGGAGACTGGGGTGCAGAATAACCGATATTGAAAGTAGAGTTTGGAGACTGGGGTGCAGAAGGACTGTTTCAGAGAACAGAGTTTGGATACTGGGGTGCAGAAAGACCGTAGCAGAGAGCAGAGGTTGGAGACTGAGGTGCAGAAGGACTGTTATAGAGAGCAAAGTTTGGAGACCGGGGTGAAGAAGGATCTTACAGAGAGCAGAGGTTGGAGACTGGGGTGCAGAAGGACTGTTGCAGAGAGCAGAGTTTGGAGACTGGGGTGCAGAAGGACTGTTGCAGGGAGCAGTGCTTAGAAACTGAGGTGCAGATGGTTCATTGCAAAGAGAAGAGGTTGGAGACTGGGGTGCATTAGGACTGTTACAAAGAGCAGAGTTTGGAGACTGGGGTGCAGAAGACCTGTTACACAGAGCAGAGGTTGGAGACTGGTGTGCAGAAGGATTGTTACAGATAGCAGAGGTTGGAGACTGAGGTGCAGAAGGATTGTTACAGAGAGCAGAGGTTAGATACTGAAGTGCAGATGGACGCTTACAGAGAACAGAGGTTGGAGACTGGCTTGCAGAAAGATCATGCAGAGAGCAGAGGTTGGAGACTGAGGGGCAGAATGATCGTTAAAGAGAGCAGAGTTTGGAGACTGGCTTGCAGAAGAACAGTTACTGAGAGCACAGATGGAGACTGGGGTGCAGAAGAAATGTTGCAGAGAGCAGAAGTTGGAGACTGGGGTGCAGAAGGACCGTTACAGAGAGCAGAGATTTGAGACTGCGTTACAGAAGGACTGTTACAGAGAGCAGAGGGTGGATACTCGGGTGCAGAAGGACTGATGTAGAGAACAGAGTTTGGAGACTGGGGTGCAGACAAACCGTTTCAGAGAGCAGAGGTTGGAGACTCAGGTGCAGAAGGATTGTTACAGAGAGCAGAGGTAGGATAGTGGTGTGCAAAAGGACCGATCCAGAGAGCATTTGTTGGAGAATGGGGTTTAGAAGTCCTGTTACAGAGAGCAGCTTTTGGAGACTGAGGTTCTGAAGGATCATTTCAGAGAGCAGATATTGGAGACTGAGGTGCAGAAGGACTGTTACAGAGAGGAGAGGTTGGAAACTGGGGTTTAGAAGAATTCTTACAGAGATCAGAGGATGGAGACTTGGGTACAGAAAAAGTGTTACAGAGAGCAGAGGACGGATACTGGTGTGCAGAAGGAGTGTTACAGAGAGCAGAGTTTGTAGATTGGTGTCCAGAAGAACTGTTAAAGAGAGCAGAGGTTTGAGACTGAGATGCAGAAGGATTGTTACAGAGAGCAGAGTTTTGACACTGATGTTCAGAAGGACTGTTACAGAGAGCAGCGCTGGTGTGTAGAAGGATCATTGCAGAGAACAGAGGTTTGAGACTGAGGTGCAGAAGGATCGTTGCAGAGAGCCAAGGTTGGAGACAGGGGTGTAAAAGGACTGTTGCAGAGAGCAGAGGTTGGGGACTGGGATGAAGAAAGACTGTTGCAGAGAGCAGAGTTTGGAGACTGAGGTGCAGAAGGACTGTTTAAGAGAGTAGAGTTATGAGACTGGGGTGAGGAAGGACTAATACAGAAAGGAGACTTTGGAAACTGGGGTGCATTAGAACCGTTATAGAGAACAGAGGTTGGAGACTGCATTACATAAGGACTGTGATAGAGAGTGCACATTGGAGACTAGTGTACAGAAGGACTGTGGCAGAGAGCAGAGTTTGGAGAATGGGGTGCAGAACGACTGTTGCAGATAACAGAGGTTGGAGACTTGGGTTCAGATGGACTGTCACACAGAACAGAGGTTGGAGATGGGGTGCAGAAGGAACGTTGAAAAGAGCAGAGTAGGGAGACTAGGGTGAAGAAGGAATGTTACAGAGAGCAGAGTTTGAAAACTGATTTGTTGAAGGATCTTAGAGAGAGCAGAGTTTGGAGACTGGGGTGCAGGAGGACTGTTGCCGAGAGAAGACGTTGGAGACTGGGGTGCAGAAGAATCATTGCAGAGAGAACAGTTTGAAGACTGGGGTTTAGAAGGACGGTTACAAAATGCAGAGTTTGAAAAAATGTGGTACAGAAAGACTGTTACAGAGAGCAGAGGATGGATACTGGGGTGCAGAAGGATCATTGGAGAGGGCAGAGGTTAGAGACTGGGGTGCAGAAGTACTGATCCAGATATCAGAGTTTGGAGACTGAGTTTTACAAGGATCTTACCGAGCGCAGAGTTTGGAGATTGAGGTGCAGCAGGACTGTTAGAGAGCACAGTGTTTGGAGACTGAGGTACAGAAAGATCGTTGCCGAGAGCAGAGGTGGAGACTGTGTTGCAGAAGTATCGTTACAGAGAGCAGAGGTTGGAGACTGGGGTGCAGAAGGACTGTTAAAAAAAGAACAGGTTGGAGACTGGTGTGCAGAAAAAAATTTGCAGAGAGCACAGGTTGGAGACTGTGGTGCAGAAGGACTGTTGCAGAGAGCAGAGGTTTGAGACTGAGGTGTAGAAGGACTGTAACAGAGAGCAGAGGTTGGAGACTGGGGTGCAGAAGGACTGATACAAAAAGCACAGTTTGGAGACTGGTGTGCACAGTGACAGTTACAGAGAGCAAAGGTTGGAGACAGCAGTACAGAAGGACTGCTACAGAGAGTAGAGTTTGGAGACTGGGGTGGAGAAGGACTGTTACAGAGAGCATATGTTGGAGACTGGGGAGCAGAAGGACTGTTTCAGAGAGCGGAGGTTGGAGACTGAGGTGAAGAACGACTGTTGCAGAAAACGGATGTTGGAGACTGGGGTGCATAATGATTGTTGCAGAGAGCAGAGGTTGGAGACTGAGGTGCAGAAAGACTGTTGTACAGAGCAGAGTTTGGAGACTGGGGTGCAGAAGGACTGTTGCAGAGACTATAGGTTGGAGACTGAGGTGCAGAAGTCGTGTTACAGAGAGCAGAGTTTGGAGACTCGGGTGCAGAAGGACAGTTACAGAGAGCAGAGGTTAAATACAGGGTTGCAGAAGGATCTTACAGAGAGCAGAATTTGGAGATGGAGGTGCAGTTGGACTGTTACAGAAAGAAGAGGTTGGAAATTGGGGTGCAGAAGGATTGTTACAGAGACCAGAGTTTGAAGATTGCTGTATAGAAAAACTGTTACAGAGAGCCGAGGTTGGTGACTGGGGTGCAGAAGGAATGTTACAGAGACCACAGGTTAGAGACTGAGTTGCAGAAGGATAGATACGGAGAGCACAGGTATGAGACTGGGGTTCAGAAGGACTGATATAGAAAGCAGAGTTTGGAGACTGGGGTGCAGAAGGCACGTTACGGAGAATAGAGGTTGGAGACTGTGGTACAGAAGGACTGTTAGAGCGCAAATGTTGGAACCTCGGGAGTAGAAGGACTGTTGCAGAGGACAGACATTGGAGACTGGGGTGCCGCAGGACACTTGCTTAAAGCAGAGGATAAATTCTGGAGTAGAGAAGGAATGTTACAGAGAGCAGAGTTTGGAAACTGGGGTGCAGAAGGATCTTACAGATAACAGAGTTTGGAGACTGTGGTGCAGAAGGACAGTTGCAGAGAGCAGAGTTTGGACACTGGGGTGCAGAAGGACTGTTGCAGGGAGCAGAGGTTGGAGACTGAAGTGCAGAAGGACTGTTGCAGAGAGCAAAGTTTGGAACCTGAGGTGCAGAAGTCCTGTTACATAGAGCAGAATTTGGAGACTGATGTGCAGAAGGATTGTTACAGAGAGCAGAGTTTGGAGACTGGGGTGCAGAAGGACTGTTACAGAGAGCAGAGTTTTGAGACTGGGGTGCAGAAAGACTGTTGCAGAAAAGAAAGTTCGGGGAATGGGGTGCCGAAGGACTGTTGCAGAGAACAAAGGTTGGAGACTGGGTTGCAGAATTATCTTACAAAGAGGAGAGGTTGGAGACTGAGGTGCAGGTGGAGTGTTACAGAGAGAAGTGTTTGGAGACTGAGGAGCAGAAGAATTGTCACAGAGAGCATAGTTTGGAGACTGAGTTAAAGAAGGACTTTTACAGAGAGCAGAGTTTGGAAATTTGGCTGCAGAAGGACCGTTACGGAGAGCAGAGGTTGGAGACTGCGGTATAGGACTGTTACCGAGAAAAGAGGTTGGAGACTGAGGTGCAGAAGGACTCTTACATAGAGCACACGTTGGAGACTGAGGTGCAGAAGGATAGATACAGAGAACAGAGGTTGGAGACTTGGGTTCAGACAGACTAATACAGAAAGCAGAGTTTGGAGACTGGGGTGTAGAAGGACTATTACAAAGAGCAGAGGTTGGAGACTGCGGTACAGAAGGACGGTTACAGAGAGCAGATCTCAGAGACTGGGTAGCAGAAGGAGTTTTGCAGAGGATCGTGGTATGAGACTGGGGTTAAAAAAGAATGTTACAGAGAGCAGAGTTTGGAAACTGGAGTGCAGAGGGATCTTACAGAGAGAGAGGTTGGAGACTGTGGTGCAGAAAGACTATTGCAGAGAGCAGACATTGGAGACAGGGGTCCAGAAAAATTGTTGCAGAGTGCAGAGTTTGGAGAATGGGGTGCAGAAGGACTGTTGCAGAGAGCAGATGATGGATACTGGGGTGCAGAAGGACTGTTGAAGAGAGCATATTTTAGATACTGGGGTGCAGAAGGACTGTTACAGAGAGCAGAGTTTGGAGACTGAGGTGCAGAAGGAGTGTTATAGAGATTTGAGTTGGGAGACTGGGGTGCAGAAAGACTATTACAGCGAGCAGAGGTTGGAGACTGGCGTTCAGATGCATCTTACAGAGAGCAGAGTTTGGAGACTGGGGTGCAAAAAGACTGTTGCAGAGAGCAGATGTTGGAGACTGGGGTGCAGAAGGACTGTTGCAGAGAGCAGATATTTTTAACTAGGTTGCAGAAGGACTGTTATAGAGAGAAAAGGTCTGAGACTGGGGTGCAGAAGGACTGTTGTAGAGAGTAGATGTTGAAGAATGAGGTGCGGAAGTTCTGTTAGAGAGAGCAGAGGTTGGAAACTCAGGTGCAGAAGGACTATTAAAGAGTGCAGAGGTTTGATACAGGGGTGCAAAAGGATCTTACAGAGAGCAGAATTTGGACACTGAGGTGCAGAAGGACTGTTGCAGAGACCAGAGGTTGGAGACAAGGGTGCAGTAGGATCATTGCACAGAGCATAGTTTTGAGAGTGGGGTGCTGAAGGATTGTTGCAGAGAGCAGAGTTTGGAGACTGTGGTGCAGAAGGCCTGCTACAGAAAGCAGAGTTTAAAGACTGGCGTGCAGAAGGCCTGTAAGAGAGAAGAGAGTTTGGAGACTGGGTTGCAGAAAGACTGTTTTAGAGAGCAGAGTTTGGATACTGGGTTGCTGAAGGATCTTACAGAGAGCAGAGTTTGGAGACTGACGTTCAGGTGGACTGTTACAGAGAGCAGTGGTTGGAGACTGGGGTGCAGAACGATCGTGCAGAGAACAGAGGTGTCAGACTGAGGTGCAGAAGTACTGTTACAGAGAGCAGAGGTTGGAGACTGAGCTGTAGAAGGACTGTTACAGAGAGCAGAGTTTGGAGACTGAGGTGCAGAAGGACTGTTACAGAAAGCAGAGTTTGGAAATTGGGGTGCAGAAGGACCTTTACAGAGAACAGATTTTGAAGACTGTGGTATAGAAAAATTCTTACAGAAAGCAGAGGTTGGTGATTGGGGTGCAGATGAAATGTTACAGAGAGCACAGGTTGGAGACTGAGGTGCAGAAGGATAGATACAGAGAGCAGAGTTTTGAGACTGGGGTTCAGAATGACTGAAAAAGAAAGCAGATTTTGGAGACTGTGGTGCAGAAGGACCGTTCTGGAGAGCAAAATTTTGAGACTGCGGTACAGAAGGACTGTTACAGAGAGCAGAGGTTCGATACTGGTGTTCAGATGGACTGTTAAAGAGGAGAGAGGTTGGAGACTGGGGTGCCCACCCTCGCAGAAAGCAGAGGTTGGAGACTGCGATGGAGAAGAAATGTTTGAGAGAGCAGATTTTGTAAACTGGAGTGCAGAAAGATCTTACAGAGAGCAGAGGTTGGAGACTGTGGTGCAGAAGGACTGTTGCAGAGAGCAGAGGTTGAAGACTGGGTGCAGAAGGACTGTGGCAGAGAGCAGAGGATGGAGACTGGAGTGCAGAAGGACTGTGGCAGAGAGTAGAGGTTGGAGACTGGGGTGAAGAAAGACTGTTATAGGAAGCAGAGTTTGGAAATTGAAATGCAGAAGGATCGTTACAGAGAGCAGAGTTTGGAGACTGCGGTATAAGACTGCTACCGAGAGAAGAGGTTGGAGACTGGGGTGCAGAAGGACTCTTACATAGAGCACAGGTTGGAGACTGTGATGCAGAAGGATAGATACAGAGAACAGAGGTTGGAGACTGGGGTTCCGAAAGACTGATACAGAAAGCAGTGTTTGGAGACTGGGGTGTAGAAGGACCGTTACAAAGAGCAGAGGTTGGAGACTGCAGTACAGAAGGACTGTTACAGAGAGCAGATCTCGGAGACTGGGGAGCAGAAGGACTGTTGCAGAAGACAGAGTTTTGAGACTCGGGTGGAGAAGGACTGTTACGGAGAGCAGAGTTTGAAAACTAGAGTGCAGACGGATCTTACAAAGAGAAGAGGTTGGAGACTGTGTTGCAGAAGTACTGTTGCAGAGAGCAGACCTTGGAGACTGGGGTCCAGAAGGATCGTTGCAGAGAGCACAGTTTTGAGACTGGGGTGCAGAAGGACTGTGCCAGAGAGCAGATGTTGGAGACTGCGGTGCAGAAGGACTGTGGCAGAGAGCAGATTTCAGAGACTGGGGTGCAGAAGGACTCACACAGAGCAGAGGTTGGAGACTGAGGCTCAGAAGTACTGTTACAGAGAGCAGTGTTTGGAGACTGGGGTGCAGAGGACTGTTACAGAGAGCAGAGTTTGGAGCCTGGGGTTCAGATGGATCTTACAGAGAGAAGAGTTTTGAGATTGGGGTCCAAAAGGACTGTTGCAGAGAGCAGATTCTGGAGACTGGGGTGGAGAAGAATTGTTGCAGAGAGAAGAGGTTGGAGACTGGGGTGCAGAAGGCCTATCACAGAGAGCAGAGTTCGGAGACTGCGTGGCAGAAGTCATGTTACAGAGAGCAGAGATTGGAGACTGTTTTGCAGAAGGACTGTTACAGAGTGCAGAGTTTAAAGACTGGGTTGTTGAAGGATCTTACAAAGAGCAGTGTTGGGAGAATGAGGTGCAGAAGGACTGTTACAGAGAGCAGGAGTAGGAGACTGTGGTGCAGAGAGCAGATATTGGAAACTGGGGTGCAGTAGGACTGCTGCAGAGAGCAGACATTGGAGATTGGGTTTAAGAAGGATCGTTTGAGAGACCAGAGTTTGGATACTGGTGTGCAGAAGGATTGTTACAGAGAGTAGAGTTTGGAGACTGGGTTTTAGAAGGATGCTACAGAGAGCAGAGGTTGGAGACTGAAGTGCAGAAGGACTGTTACAGAGAATAGAGGTTGGAGACTGAGGTGCAGAAGGATAGATACAGAGAACAGCGGTTGGAGACTGCAGTTCAGACAGACTGATACAGAAAGCAGAGTTTGGAGAATGGGGTGTAGAAGGACCGTTACAAAGAGCACAGGTTGGAGACTGCGGTACAGAAGGACCCGATGTCGGAGACTGGGGAGCAGAAGGACTGTTGCAGAGGACAGAGTTTAGAGACTGGTGTGGAGAAGGAATGTTACAGAGTATGGAATCTGGAGTACACAATAATCTTACAAAGAGCAGAGGTTGGAAACTGTGGTGCAGAAGGACTGTTCAAGACAGCAGATGTTGGATACTTGGGTCCAGAAGGAGCGTTGCAAATAGCAGAGTTTGGAGACTGGGGTGCACAAGAACTGTTACAGAGAGCAGATGTTTTAGACTGGGGTGCAGAAGGACTGTTACAGATAGCAGAGTTTGGAGACTGGGGTGCAAAAGGACTGTTGCAGAGAGCAGATGTTGGAGGCTGGGTAGAGAAGAATCATTGCAGAGAGAAGAGGTTCGAGACTGGGTTGGAGAAGGCCTGTTACAGAGAGCAGAGTTTGGAGACTGGGTTGCAGAATGATGTTAAGGAGAGCAGAGTTGGGATACTGAGGTGCAGAAGGACTATTACAGAGAGTAAAGGTAGAAGACTGGGATGCAGAACGGTCGTTGCAGAGAGCAGAGTTTTCAGACTGAGTGCAGAAGAACAGTTGCAGAGAGCAGATGTTGGAGACTGGGGTGCAGAAGGATTGTTACAGAGAGCAGATGTTGGAGACTAGAGTGCATAAGGATCTTACAGAGAGCAGAGGTTCGAGACTAGGGTGCAGAAGCACTGTTGCCAAGAGCAGAGTCTGGAGACTGGGTTGCAGAAGGGTCTTACAAAGAGCAGAGTTAGGAGACTGAGGTGCAAAAGGATGATTGCAGAAAGCACAGATTTTAGACTGAGTTGCAGAAGGACTGTTGCAGAGAGCAGATATTGAAGACTGGGATGCAGAAGGACTGTTGCAGAGAGCATAGGTTAAAGACTGGGGTGAAGGAGGGTCATTGCAGTGAGCAGAGTTTTCAGACTTAGGTGCAGAAGGACTGTTGCAAAAAGCAGATGTTGGAGACTGGGTACAGAAGGATTGTTGCAGAGTGCAGAGGTTGGAGACTTTGGTGAGGAAGGATCTTTGATGAGAGCAGAGGTTGGAGACCGGTGTGTAGAAGCACTGTTACAGAGAGCAGAGTTTGGATACTGGGTTTCAGAAGGATATTACAGAGAGCAGAGGTTGCAGACAGGGGTTTAGAAAGATTGTTACAGAGAGCAGAGTTTGAAGACTTTTGTGAAGAAGGACTGTTACAGAGAGCATAGGTTGGAGTCTGAGGTGTAGAAGGACTGTTAAAAAAAGCAGAGTTTGGAGACTCATGTGAAGAAGGACTGTTACAGGAAGCAGAGTTTGGAAATTGGGTGCAGAAGGACCGTTAAAGAGAGCAAAGTTTGGAGACTGTGGTATAGGACTGTTTCCGAGAGCATAGGTTAGAGACTAGGGTGCCGCAGGACCCTCAAAGAAAGCAGAGGTTGCAGACTGCGGGGGAAAAGGAATGTTAGAGAGAGCAGATTTTGGAAAGTGGCGTGCAGAAGGATGTTACAGAGAGCAAAGTTTGGAGACTGTGGTTCAAAAGGACTGTTGCAGAGAGCACACATTGAAGCCTGGGGTCCAGAAGGATCGTTGGAGAGAGCAGAGTTTAAACTGGAGTTAGAATGACTGTTGCAGAGAGCAGATGATGGAGAATGGGGTACAAAGCACTGTTTAAGAGAGCAGAGGTTGGAGAATGGGGTGCAGAAGGACTGTTGCAGAGAGCAGAGGTTTAAGTCTGAGGTGCAAAAGGACTGTTACAGAGAGCAGAAGTTGGAGACTGCGGTGCAGAAGGATGGTTACAGAGAGCAGATGTTGGAGACTGGGGTGCAGAAGGACTGTTGCAGAGAGCAAAGGTTGTCGACTGTGGTGCAAAAGGACTGTTGCAGAGAGCAGAGGTTTGAGACTGGTGTGGAGAAGAATCGTTGCAGAAAGAAGTATTTGTAGACTTGGGTGCAGAAGGTCTGTTACAGAGAGCAGTAGTTTGAGACTGGTTTGATGAAGGATCTTACAGAGAGCAGAGATTGGAGACTGAGGTGCAGGGGGACTGTTACCGAGATCAGTGGTTGGAGACTGGGGTGTAGAAGGATCATGCAGAGAGCCGAATTTTCAGACTGAGGTGCAGAAGGACTGTTACAGAGAGCAGAGATTGGAGACTCAGGTGCAGAAGGATTGTTACAGGAAGCAGATTTTGGAAATTGGTGTGCAGAAGGACTGTTAAGGAGAGCAGAGTTTGGAGACTGCTGTATAGGACTGTTACCGAGTGCAGAGGTTGGAGACTGGTGTGCATAAGGACTCTTACATAGAGCACAGGTTGAGACTGAGGTGCTAAAGGATAGATACAGAGAACAGAGGTTGGAGACTGGGGTTCAGACAGACTGATACACAAAGCAGAGTTTGGAGACTATGGTGTAGAAGGACCGTTACAAAGAGCAGAAATTGGAGACTCTGGTACAGAAGGACTGTTACAAAGAGCAGAACTCAGAGACTGGGGAGCAGAAGGACTGTTGCAGAGGACTGAGTTTTGAGACTGGGGTGGAGAAGAAATGTTACAGTGAGCAGAGTTTTCAGACTGAGGTGCAGAAGGACTGTTGCAGAGAGCAGATGTTGCAGACTGTGGTGCAGAAAGATCGTTGCAGAAAGCAGAGTTTGGAGACTGGAGTACAGAAGGACTGTTGCAGAGAGCAGATGTTTTAGACTGGGTGCAGAAGGACTGTTAAAGAGAGCAGAGGTTCGAGACTGAGGTGCAGAAGGACTGTTACAGAGAGCAGATTTTGGAGACTGTGTTGCTGAAGGACTGTTACAGAGAGCAGAGGTTGGAGACTGGGTTTCAGATTGATCTTACAGAGAGCAGAGATTGGAGACTGGGGTGCAAATGGACTGTTGTAGAGAGTAGATGTAGGAGACTCGGGTGAAGAAGAATCTTTGCAGAGAGAAGAGGTTGGAGACTGGGGTGCAGAATGCCTATCACAGAGAGCAGAGTTTGGAGACTGGGTTCCAGAAGTCTTTTTACAGAGAGCAGAGGTTGGAGAATGTTGTGAAGAAGGACTTTACAGAGTGCAGAGTTTAAAGACTTGATTGTAGGAGCATCAAACAGAGAGCACAGTTGGGAGACTGAGGTGCAGAAGGAATGTTACAGAGAGCAGAGGTAGGAGACTTGGCTGCAGAAGGGTCGTTGCAGAGAGCAGAGTTTTCAGACTGAGGTGCAGAATGACTGTTGCAGAGATCAGATGTTGAAGACTGGGGTGCAGAAGGTCTGTTTTAGAGAGCAAATGTTGGTAACTAGGGTGCAGAAGGACTGTTGTGGATAGCAGAAGTTGGAGACTGGGGTGCAGAAGGACTTTTGCAGAGAGCAGAGTTTGGAGAATGAGGTGCGGAAGTCCTGCCACAGAGAGCAGAGGTTAAAGACTCTGGTGCAGAAGGACTGTTACAGAGAACAGAGGTTGGATACAGGGGTGCAGAAGAACCTTACAGAGAGCAGAAGCTGGAGACTGAGGTGAAGAAGGAATGTTGCAGAGATCAGAGGTTGGAGACTGGGATGCAGTAGGATCATTGCAGAGAGCAGAGTTTGGAGACTGGGGTGCAGAAGGACTATTGCAGAGAGTATTGGTTGAAGACTGGGGTGCAGAAGGATCGTTCAGAGAGCAGAGGTGTCAGACTGAGTTGCAGAGGGACTGTTACAGAGAGCAGAGGTTGGAGACTGAGGTGCAGAAGGACTGTTACACTAAGTAGAGGTTGGAAATTGGCGTGCAGAAGGACCATTACATTGACCAGGATTTGGAGACTGCAATATAGAAAAACTGTTACAGAAAGCAGAGGTTGGAGACTGGGGTGCAGAAGGAATGTTACAGAGAGAATAGGTTGGAGACTGAGGTGCAGAAGGATAGATACAGAGAAAAGAGTTTTGAGACTGGGCCTCAGAAGGACTGATACAGAAAGCAGAGTTTGGAGACTGGAGTGCAGATAGACTGTTGCAGAGGACAGAGGTTGGAGACTGGAGTGCCGCAGGACACTTGCAGAAAGCAGAGGTTAAAGACTGGGTTGGAGACGGAATGTTACAGAGAGCAGAGTTTGGAAACTGGAGTGCAGAAAAATCTTACAGAGAGCATAGATTGGAGACTGTGTTGCAGAAGGACTGTTGCAGAGAGCAGAGGTTGGAGACTGGCGTGCAGAAAGACTGTTGCAGAGAGCAGAGGTTGGAGACTGGGGTGCAGAAGTCCTGTTGAAGAGAGAAGATGTTGGAGACTGGAGTGCAGAAGGACTGTTGCAGAGAGCAGCGGTTTGAGACTCAGGTGCAGAAGTCCTGTTACATAGAGCAGAGGTTGGAGACTGAGGTGCAGAAGGATTGTTGCAGAGAGCAGAGGTTGGAGACTGGGTGCAGAAGGACTGTTGCAGAGAATAGAGGTTGGAGACTGGGTTGCAGAAGGACTGTTGCAGAAAGCAGAGGTTGGAGACTGAGGTGCAGAAGGACTCTTAGAGAGAGCAGAAGTTGGAGACTGGGGTGCAGAAGGACTGATACAGAAATCAGAGTTTGGAGTCTTCAGTGCAGAAGGACTGTTGCAGAGAGCAGAGATTGGAGAATGAGGTGCAGAATTTCTTTTACATAGAGAAGCGGTTGGAGACTGGGGTGCAGAAGGATCGTTGCAAGGAGCAGAGCTTGGAGACACGGGTGCAGAAGGATCTTACAGAGAGCAGAAGTTGGAGACTGAGGTGCAAAAGTACTGTTGCAGACATTAGAGGGTGGAGACTCGGGTTCAGTAGGATTATTGCAGAGAGCAGTGGTTGCAGACTGGGGTGCAGAAATATTGTTGAAGAAAGCAGAGTTGGGAGACTGCTGTGCAGAAGTCCTGTTACAGAGAGGAGAGGTTGGAGAGTGGGGTGCAGAAGGACTTTTATAAAGAGCAGTGTTGGGTTGCTGAAGGATCTTACAAAGAGAAGAGTTTGGTTACTGAGGTGTAGGTGGACTCTTACAGAGAGCAGTTGTTGGAGAATGGGTGTAAAAGGATCATGCAGAGAGCAGAGTTTTCAGACTGAGGTGCAGAAAGACTGTTATAGAGAGTAGAGGTTTGAGACTGAGGTGAAGAAGGACTGTTACAGAGAGCAGAGTTTGGAGACTGAGGTGCAGAAGGACTGTTACAGAGAGCTGAGGTTGGAGACTTTTGTGCAGCAGGACTGTTACAGAGTGCAGAGTTTAAAGACTGGGTTGCAGAAGGATCTGAAAAGAGCAGAGTTGGGAGACAGATGTGCAGAAGGACTGTTAAAGAGAGCAGAGGTAGGAGACTGGGGTGCAGAAAGGTCGTTGCAGAGAGCATAGTTTTCAGACTGCGGTGCAGAAGAACTGTTGCCGAGAGCAGATGTTGGAGACTGGGGTGCGGAAGGATTGTTACAGAGAGGAGAGGTTGGAGACTGGAGTGCATAAGGATCTTACAGAGAGCAGAGGTTGGAGACAAGGATGCAGAAGGACTTTTGCCGAGAGCAGAGGTTTGAGACTGTTGTGGATAAGAATCATTGCAGGGAGAAGATGTTGGAGACTGGGTTTCAGAAGGCCTGTTACAGAGAGTAGAGGTTTGAGACTTGGTTGCAGAATTCCTCTTACAGAGAGCCGAGGTTGGAAACTGTTGTTCATAAGGACTGTTACAGAGAGCAGAGTTTGGAGACTGGGATGCAGAAGAATCTTACAGAGAGCAGAGGTAGAAGACTGAGGTGCAGAATGATCATTGCAGAGAGCAGAGTATTCAGACTGAGTTGCAGAAAGACTGTTGCAGAGAGCAAATGTTGGAGACTGGGGTTCAGAAGTAGTGTTTCAGAGAGCAGAGGTTGAAGACTGGTGTGAAAAGGATCAGTGCAGAGAGCAGAGTTTGGAGACTGGTATGCAAAAGGACTGTGAAAGAGAGCAAAGTTTGGAGACTAGGTTGGAGAAGGTTACTACAGAGAGAAGAGTTTGGAGAATGAGGTGCAGAAGAACTGTTACAGAGAATAGAGGTTTGAGACTGAGGTGCAGAAGGAACGTTGCAGAGTACAGAGTTTTGAGACTGAGTGAAGAAGGATTGTTACAGAAAACAGAGGTTTGAGACTGGGTTGCAGAAGGAGTGTTGCAGAGAGCAGAGGTTGCAGACTGGGGTGAAGAAGGACTGTTGCAGAGAGTAGACTCTGGAGACTGTGGTGCAGAAGGAATGTTACAGAGAGCATCGGTTGGAGACTGAGGTGCAGAAGGACTGTTAAAGAGAGCAGACTTTGGAGACTGAGGTGCAAAAGGATTTGTATAGAGAGGAGAGGTTGGAGACAGAGGTGTAGAAGAACTGTTACTGAGAGCAGAGGTAGGAAACTGGGGTTCAGAAGGATCGTTACAGAGAGCAGAGGTTGCAAACTGAGGTTCAGAAGGATCGTTGCAGAGAGCAGAGGTTGAAGACTGAGGTGCAGAAGGATCCTTACAGAGAGCAGAGGTTGGAGACTGGGGTCAGAAAGACAGTTACAGAGAGCACAGTTTTGAGAGTGGTGTGCAGAGGAAATGTTGCAGTGAGCAAAGATTGGAGACTGTGGTACAGAAGTACTGTTACAAAGAGCAGAGGCTGGAGACTGGGGTTCAGAAAAAATGTCACAGAGAGCAGAGTTTGGAACCTGGGGTGCAGAAAGATCTTACAGATAGCAGAGGCTGGAGACTGGGGTCAGAAAGACTGTTGCAGAGAACAGACATTGGAGACTGTGGTGCAGAAGGATCATTGCAGAGCGCAGAGGTTGGAGACTGGGGTATAGAAGGACTGTTGCAGAGAGCAGAGGTTTGAGACTGGGGTGCAAAAGGACTGTTGCAGAAAGCAGACATTGGAGACTGATGTGCAGAAAAACTTCTACAGAGAGCACTGGTTGAAGACTGGGATGCAGAAGGATCGTTGCAGAGAGCAGAGGATTCAGAATGAGGCACAGAAGGACTTTTACAGAGAGCAGAGATTGGAGTCTGAGGTGTAGAACGACTGTTATCGAAACCAGAGGTTGGCAATTGGTGAGCAGAAGGACCATTACAAAGAGAAGTGGTTGGAGACTGTGATACAAAAGAATTGTTACAGAGAGCAGAGTTTGGAGAATGGGTAGAAGAAGGATCGTTGCAGAGAGCAGATGTTTGAGACTGGGTTGCAAAAGTTCCGTTACAGAGAGCAGAGTTTGGAGATTGTTTTGCAGAAGAACTGCACATAGAGCAGAGGTTGGAGACAGGGGTGCAGAAGGATTGTTACAGAGAGCAGAGTTTGGAGACTTGGGTGCAGAAGGACTGTTACAGAGAGCAGAGGTTCGAGACTGGGGTGCAGAAGAAGTGTTACAGAGAGCAGAGTTTGGAGACTGGAGTGCAGAAAGCCTGTTACAGAGAGCAGATGTTGGTGACTGAGGTACAGAAGGACTGTTATAGAGAGCAGAAGTTGTAGAATGGGGTGCAGAAGGACTTTGGAGAGAGCAAAGGTTGGACACTTAGGTGCAGAAGGACGGAGAAAGAAAGCAGAGGATGGAAAAGGCGTGCAAAAGGACCTTTACAGAGAGCAGAGTTTGGAGACTGCAGTACAGAAGGACTGTTACAGAGAGCAGAGTTTAGAGACTGGGGAGCAGAAGGAGTGTTGCAGAGTACAGAGGTTGGAGAGTGGGGTGCAGCAGGACCGTTTCAGAAAGCAGAGGTTTGAGACTGGCGTGGAGAAGGAATATTACAGAGAGCAGAGTTTGCAATCTGGGGTCAGATGGATCTTTCAGACAGCAGAGGTTGGAGACTGGGGTGCAAAAGGATCGTTGCAGAGAGCAGAGTATGGACACTGGGGTGCAGAAGGACTGTTGCAGAGAGTAGATGTTGGAGACTTGGGTGAAGAAGTACTGTTACTGAGAGCCGAGATTTGAGATTGAGGTGTAGAAGGACTGATAAGGAGAGCAGAGTTTGAAGACTGAGTTGCAGAACGACTGTTACAAAAAGTAGAGGTTGGAGACTACGGTATAGAAAGACTGTTACAGAGAGCAGAGGTGGGAGACTTGGGTGCAGAAGGACTGTTACAGAAAGCACGGGTTGGAGACTGAGGTGCAGAAGGATAGAAACTGAAAGCAGAATTTGGAGACTGGGGTTCAGGAGGACTGATACAGAAAGCAGAGGTTGGAGACTGGGGTGCAGAAGGATCGTTACAGAAGCAGAGTTTGGTGACTGCTGTACAGAAGGATTGTTACAGAGAGCAGATACTGGAGACTGGGGAGCAGAAAGACTGTTGCAGAGAACAGAGTTTGGAGACCGGGGTGCCGCAGGACTCTTGAAGAAAGCAGAGGTTGGCGACTGAGGTCTAGAAGGAATGTTAGACAGTAGAGTTTGGAAACTGGAGTGCAGAAAGATCTTACAGAGAGCACAGGTTGGAGACTGTGGTGCAGAAGGACTGTTGCAGTGAGCAGACGTTGGAGACTGGGGTCCAGAAAGATCGTTGCAGAGAGCAGAGTTTGAAGACTGGGGTGCAGAAGGTTGTTGCAGAGAGCAGAGTTTGGAGACTGAGGTGCAGAAAGACTGTAACAGAGAGCAGATATTGGAGACTGGGGTGCAGAAGAAGTGTTGCAGAGAGAAGAGGTTGGAGAGTGAGGTGTAGAAGAACTGTTACAGAGAGCAGAGGTAAGAGACTGGAGTTGAGATGGATCATACAGAGAGCAGAGGTTGGAGACTGAGGTGCAGAAGGATTGTGACACCTGAGGTAGGAGACTGGGGTGCAGGAGATTCGTTGCAGACAGCAGAGTTTTCAGACTGTAATGCATAAGGACTGTTGCAGAGACCAGATGTTTGAGAGTGGGGTGTAAAAGGACTGTTGCAGAGAGCATAGTTTGGAGACTGAGGTGCAGAAGGACTGTTACAGGAAGCAGAGGTTGAAAATTGGGTTGCAGAAGTACCGTTAAAGAGAGCAGAGTTTGGAGACTGCGGTTTAGGACTGTTTCCAAGAGCAGAGGTTGGCGACTGGGATGCAGAAGGACTCTTACAGAGAGCACAAGTTGGAGACTGAGGTTCAGAAGGATGGATACAGTGAACAGAGCTTTGATACTGGGATACAGACAGGCTGATACAGAAAGTATAGTTTGGAGACTGGGGTGTAGAAGAACCGAAACTGAGAGCACTGGTTGGACACTGTGGTACAGAAGGACTGTTACAGAGAGCAGATCTAAGAGACTTGGGAGAAGAAAGACTGTTTCAGAGAGAAGAGGTTGGAGAATGAGGTTCAGAAGGACTGTTACAGATAGCAGAGTTTAGAGATTGGGGTGCAGAAGGACTCTTAGAGAGAGCAGAGGTTGGAGACTGGGGTTCAGATGGATCTTACAGAGACCAGATTTTAGAGACTGGGGTGCAAAAAGACTATTGCAGAGAGCAGAAGTTGGAGACTAAGGTGGAGAAGAATCGTTGCAGAGAGAAGATGTTGGAGACTGGGTTGCAGAAGGCCTGTTACACAGAGCAGAGTTTGGAGACTTGGTGGCAGAAGTTCTGTTAAAGAGAGCAGAGGTTGGAGACTGTTGTGCAGAAGGACTATTAAAGAGTGCAGAGTTTAAAGACTTGGTTGCAGAAGGATGAAACAGAGGGCAGAGTTGGGAGACTGAGGTGCAGAAACACTGTTACAGAGAGCAGAGGTAGGAGACTGGGGTGCTGAAGGGTCGTTGCAGAGAGCAGAGTTTTTAGACTTAGGTGCAGAATGACTGTGGCAGACAGCAGATATTGGAGACTGGAGTGCAGAAGGACTGTTGCAGAGAGCAGATGTTGGTAACTAGGGTCCAGAAAAACTGTTGTAGAAAGCAGAGGTTGGAGACTGGGGTGCAGAAGGACTGTTGCAGAGAGCAGAGGTTGGAGACTCGGGTGCAGAAGAACATTTTAGAAGAGCAGAGGTTAAATACAAGGGTGCAGAAGGATCTTACAGAGATCGGAATTTGGAGACTGAGTTGCAGAAGGACTCTGCAGAGATCAGAGTTTGGAGAATGAGATGCAGAAGGACTTTTACAGAGAGCAGAGTTTGGAGACTGTGTTACAGAAGGAATGATACAGAAAGCAGAGATTGGATTCTGGGGTGCAGAAAGACCGTTACAGAGAGCAGAGTTTGGAAACTGCAGTACAAGAGGACTGTTACAGAGAGCAGAGGTTGAAGACTGGGGTGCAGAAGTACTGTAGCAGAGAGCAGATGTTGGCAACTAGGGTGCAGAAGGGCTGTTGCAGAGAGTAGAGTTTGGAGACTGCGGTGCAGAATGACTCTTGCGGAGAGCAGAGGTTGGAGACTGGGGTGCAGAAGGACTGTTACACAGAGCAGAGGTTGGAGACAGGGGTGCAGAAGGATCTTACAGAGAGCAGAATTTGGAGACTGAGGTGCAGAAGGACTTTTGCAGAGATCAAAGGTTGGAAACTTGGGTGAAGTAGGATCACTGCAGAGAGCAAAGGTTCGAGACTGGGGTGCAGAAGAATCATTGCAGAGAGCATAGGATGGAAACTGCGGTGCAGAAGGCCTGCTATAGAGAGCAGAGTTTTGAGACTGGCATCCAGAAGGCCTGTTACAGAGAAGAGAGGTTGGAGACTGGGGTGCAGAAAAACTGTTACACAGAGCTGAGGTTGGAGATAGGGGTGCAGAAGGATCATACAGAGCAGAATTTGGAGACTGAGGTGCAGAAGGAATTTTGCAGAGATCAGAGGTTGGAGACTGGGGTGCAGTAGGATCACTGAAGAGAGCAAAGGTTCGAGACTGGGGTCCTGAAGGATCATTGCAGAGAGCATAGGATGGAAACTGGGGTGCAGAAAGCCTGCTATAGAGAGCAGAGTTTTGAGACTGGCGTCCAGAAGGCCTGTTACAGAGAGAAGAGGTTGGAGACTGGGGTGCAGAAGGACTGTTACAGAGAGCAGAGTTTGGAGACTGGTTTGCTGAAGGAACTTACAGAGAGCAGATGTTGGAGACTGACGTGCAGAAGGACTGTTACAGAAAGCAGAGGTTGGAAATTGGGGTGCAGAAAAATCCTTACAGAGAGCAGAGGTTTGAGACTGTGGTATAGAAGGACTGTTACAGAGAGCAGAGGTTGGAGACTGGGGTGAAGAAGGACTGTTACAGAAAGCACAGGTTGGAGACTGAGGTGCAGAAGGATAGATAAAAAGAGCAGAGGTTGGAGACTGGGTTCAGAAGGACTGATTCAAAAAAGCAGAGGTTGGAGACTGGGTTGTAGAAGGACCGTTACAGAGAGCAGAGGTTGGAAACTGCGGTACATAAGGTCTGTTACAGAGAGCAGATCTCGGAGACAGGGGAGAAGAAGGACTCTTGCAGAGGACAGATTTGGAGACTGGGGTGGAGAAGAAATGTTACAGAGAGCAGAGTTTGGAAACTGGAGTGCAGAAGTATCTTACAGAGAACAGAGTTTGAAGACTGGGGTGCAGAAGGACTGTTGCAGAGAGCCGATGTTGGAGACTGGGGTGGAGAACGACTGTTGTAGAAAGCAGATTTTAGAGACTGGGGTTCAGAAGGACTGTTACAGAGAGCAGCGTTTGGAGACTGGGGTGCAGAAGGACTTTTACAGAGAGCAGAGGTTGGATACTGGGGTTCAGATGGATCTTACAGAGAGCAGAGTTTGGAGACTAAGGTGCAAAAGGACAGTTGCCGAGAGCAGATTTGGAGACTTGGGTGGAGAAGAATCATTGCAGAGATAAGAGGTTGGAGACTGGGGTGCAGAAGGCCTATTACAGAGAGCAGAGTTTGGAGACTGGGTTGCAGAATTTCTGTTACAGAGAGCAGAGGTTGGAGACTGTTTTCAGAAGGACTGTTACAGAGTATAGAGTTTAAAGACTGTGTTGCAGAAGGATCATATAGAGAGCTGAGTTGGGAGACTGAGGTGCAGAAGGACTGTTAGAGAGCAGAGGTAGGAGACTGTTGTTCAGAAGGTTCGTTGCAGAGAGCAGAGTTTTCAGAGTGAGGTGCAGAAGAACTGTTGCAGAGAGCAGATGTTGAAGACTGGGGTGCGGAAGGTCTCTTTCAGAGAGCAGATGTTGGTAACTAGTGTGAAGGACTGTTGTAGAGAGCAGAATTTGGGGTGCAGAAGGACTGTTGCAGAGAGTACAAGTTGGAGACTGAGGTGAAGAAGTCCTGTTACATAGAGCAGAGGTTGGAGAGTGGGGTGCAGAAGGATCCTTACAAGGAGCAGAGCTTGGAGACAGGGGTGCAGAAGTATCTTACAGAGAGCAGATGTTGGAGACTGAGGTGCAGAAAGACTGTTTCAGAGATCAGAGGTTGGAGACTGGGGTGCAGAAGGATCGTTTACAGAGAGCAGAGTTTGGAGACTGGCGTGCAGAAGTACTGGTACAGAGAGGAGATGTTGGAGACTAGGGTGCAGAAGGAGTGTTATAAAGAGCAGTGTTTAAAGACTGGGTTTCTGAAGGATCTTACATAGAGCAGAGGTTGCAGACTGACGTGTAGCTTGATTGTTACAGAGAGCAGTGGTTGAAGACTGGGTGCAAAAGGATCGTGCACAGAGCAGAGGTTTCAGACTGAGGTGCAGAAGGACTGTTACAGAGAACAGAGGTTTGAGACTGAGGTGTAGAAGGAGTGTTACAGAGAGCAGAGCTTGGAGACTCAGGTGCAGAAGGACTGTTACAGGAAGCAGAATTTGGAAAATGGTTTGCAGAAGAAATTTTACAGAGAGCAGAGGTTGGAGACTGCGATATAAGAATGTTATCGAGAGCAGATGTTGGAGACTAGGGTGCAGAAGGACTCTTACATAGAGCACAGGTTGGAGACTGAGATGCAGAATGATAGATACAGAGAACAGAGGTTCGAGACTGGGGTTCAGACATACTGATACAGAAAGCAGAGGTTGAAGACTGGGGTGTAGAAGGACCGTTACAAAGAGCAGAGGTTGGAGACTGCGGTGCAGAAGGACTGTTACAGAGAGCAGATCTCGGAGACTGGGGATCAGAAGGACTGTTGCAGAGGACAGAGGTTGAAGACTGGGTTGGAGAAGGAATGTTACAGAGAGCAGAGTTTGGAAACTGGAGTGCAGAAGGATCTTACAGAGAGCAGAGGTTGAGGACTGTGGTACAGAAGGACTGTTAGGAGAGCAGACGTAGGAGACTGGGGTGCAGAAGGACTGTTACAGAGAGCAGAAATTGGATGCAGGTTTGCAGAAGCATCTTACAGGGAGGAGAATTAGGAGACTGAGGTGCAGAAGGATTGTTGTAGAGATCAGTGGTATGAGAGTGGGGTGAAGTTCGATCATTGCAGAGAGCTGATGTTGGAGACTGGGGTGCAGAAGGATCGTTGCAGAGAGCAGATTTTGGAGAATGGGGTCCAGAAGGCTTGCTACAGAGAGAAGAGTTTGGAGACTGACTGCAGAAGGCCTGTTACAAGAGAAGTTATAGCCTGAGGTGCACGTGGACTGTTACAGAGAGCAGTGGTTGGAGACTGGGGTGCAGAAGGACTGTTACAGAGAGCAGAGTTTGAAGACTGAGGTGCACAAGGATTGTTACAGAAAGCAGAGGTTGGAAATTGGAGTAAAGAAGGACCGTTACAGAGACAAGAGTTTGTAGACTGCGGTATAGAAAAACTATTACAGAGAGAAGAGGTTGGATATTGGGGTGCAGAAGGGAATGTTACAGAGAGCACAGGTTGGAGACTGAGGTCCAGAAGGATAGATACAGAGAGCAGAGGTTTGAGACTGAGGTTCAGAAGGACTGATACAGAAAGCAGAGTTTGGAGACTGCGGTGCTGAAGGACCGTTACAGAGAGTAGAGGTTGAAGACTGGGGAGCAGAAGGACTGTTGCAGAGGATAGAGTTTGGAGACTGGTGTGCCGCAGGAGACTTGCAGAAAGAAGAGGTTAAAGACTGGGGTGGAAAAGGAATGTAACAGAGAGCAGAGTTTGGAAACTGGAGTGCAGAAGGATCTTACAGAGAGCAGAGTTTGGAAACTGTTGTGCAGAAGGATTGTTACAGAGCAGAGGTTGGAGACTGGGGTGCAGAAGGACTGTTGCAGAGAGCAGAGTTTGGAGACTGGGGTGCAGAAGGACTGTTGCAGAGAGCAGGTTTGAGACTGGGGTGCAGAAAGACTGTTGTAGAGAGCAGAGTTTTGAGACTGGAGTGCAGAAGGAGTGTTGCAGAGAGCAGAGTTTGGAGACTGGAGTGAAGAAGGACTGTTTCAGAGAGCAGAGTTTGGAGTCTGATGTGCACAAAGAATCTTAATGAGAGCAGAGTTTGGAGACTGGGGTGCAGAAGGACTGTTACAGAAAGCAGAGGTTGGAGACTGTGGTGCTGAAAAACTGTTGCAGAAAGCAGGACTTTGGAGACTCGAGTTCAGATTGGTCTTAAAGAGAGCAGAATTTGGAGACTGAGGTGCAGAAGGACTGTTGCAGAGATCAGAGGTTGGAGACTCGGGTGCAGTAGGATTATTGCAGAGAAAAGTGGTTGGAGACTGGGGTAAAGAAGGTTTTTTTGGGAGAGCAGATTTTGAAGACTGGGGTGCAGAAGGCCCTCTACAGAGAGCAGAGTTTGGAGACTGAGTTGCAGAAAAACTGTTACAGAAAGCAGAGGTTGAAAATTTGGGTGCAGAAGAACCGTTACAGATACCAGAGTTTGGAGACTTTAGTATAGAAAAACTGTTAAAGAGCACAGAGTTTGGAGACTGGGGTGAAGAAGGACTGTTGCAGAGAGCAGAGGTTGGAGACTGGGGTCTAGAAGGATCTTGCAGAGACCAGAGTTTGGAGACTGGGTTGCAGAAAGACTGTTACAGTGAGCAGAGTTTGGATACTGGGGTTCAGATGGATCTTACAGAGAGCAGAGGTTGGAGACTAGGGTTCAAATTTACTATTGCAGAGAGTAGAGCTTGGAGACTGGAGTGCAGAAGGACTCTTACAGAGAGCAGAGTTTAAAGACTGGGGTGCAGAAGGATCTTACAGAGAGCAGAGGTTTGAGATTGGGGTGCTGACAAACTGTTGCAAAGAGCAGAGGTTTGACACTGGGGTGCAGAAGGATCGTTGCAGAGAGAAGGGGTTGGAGACTGGGATGCAGAAGGCCTGTTACAGAGAGCAGAGTTTGGAGACTTCGGTGCAGAAGAACCATTACAGAGAGCAGAGGTTGGAGATTGCAGTACAGAAGGACTGTTACACAGAGCAGAGTTTGGAGACTGGGGAGCAGAAGGACTTTTGTAGAGAACAGAGGTTGGAGACTGAGGTGCTACAGGATCGTTGCAGAAAGAAGAGGTTGGAGACTGGGATGGAGAAGGAATGTTGTAGAGAACAGAGTTTGGAAACTGGTGTGCAGAAGGATCTAAAAGAGAGCAGAGGTTGGAAACTGGGGTGCAGAAGATTGTTGCAGAGAGCAGAAGTTGGAGACTGAGGTTCAGAAGGACTGTTATTGAGAGTAGAGGTTGTAGATATGGGTTCAAAAGGTCTGATACAGAGAGCAGAGGTTGGAGACTGCGGTGCAGCAGGACTGTTACAGAGAGCAGAGTTTGGAGACAGGGGTGCAGAAGGATCATTGCAGAGCACAGAGTTTTCAGACTGGGATGCAGAAGGACTGTTGCAGAGAGCAGTTGTTGGAGTCTCGGGTGCAGAAGGACTGTTGCAGAGAGTAGACGTTGGAGACTGGGGTGAACAGAGATCGTTGTAGAGAGCAGAGGTTTGAGACTAGGGTGCAGAAGGATTTTTACAGAAAAGAGGTTGGAGATTGGGGTGCAGAAGGCCTGTTACAGAGAGAAGAGTTTGGAGAAAAAGTGCAGAAGGAGTGTTTCAGAGGGAAGAGTGTGGAGACTGGGTTGCAGAAAGATCTTACACAGAGCAGAGATTGGAGACTGCGGTGCAGAACTACTGTTACAGAGAGTGGAGTTTGGAGGCTGAGGTGCAGAAGGATTGTTACAGAGAGCAGATGTTGGAGACTGGGGTGCAGAAAGACTTCTGCAGATAGCAGAGGTTGGAGATTGGTTGTAAAAAGACTGTTGGAGGGAGCGGAGTTTGGAGATTGGCTGCAGAAGAAATGTTTCAGAGAGCAGAGTTTGGAGACCGAGATGCAGAAGGACTATTACAGAGAGCACAGGTTGGAGACTGGGGTGCAGAAGGACCGATAAAGAAAGCAGAGGTCGGAGACTGTGGTGCATAAGGAAAATTACAGAGAGCAGAATTTGGAGACCGCAGTAGAGGAGGCCTGTTACAGCAGCTGAGTTTGGAGACAGGGGTTGAGAAGAACTATTTCAGAGTGCAGAGGTTGGAGACTTGGGTCTAGAAAAACTGTTGTAGAGAGTCTAGGTTGGAGACTGGGGTGCAGAAGAACTGTCGCAAAGAGCAGAGGTTGGAGACTGCGGTGCAGAAGGAATGTTACAGAGAGCAGAGTTTAGAGACTGGGATGCAGAAGTACTGATACAGAGAGCAGAAGTTGGAGACTGGGTTGCAGAAGGACCGTTAGAGAGAGCAGAGTCTGTAAACTGCTGTACAGAAGCACCATTACAGAGAGCACAAGTTGAAGACTAGGGCACAGAAGGACTATTGCAGAGAGCAGAGGTTGTAGACTGTGGTTCAGAAGGACTGTTGAAGAGAACAGAGGTTAGAGAATGGGGTGTAGAAGGACTTTTGCAGAGAGTAGTGGTTTGAGACTGAGGTGCAAACGGACTGTTAAAGAGAGCAGAGTTTGGAGACTGGGGTGCAGAAGAACTGTTACAGAGAGCAGAGTTTTTAGAAAAGGTTGCACAGGGATCTCACAGAGAGCAGAGGTTGTAGACCAAGGTGCAACAGGATTGTTACAGAGAGCAGAGGTTGGAGACTAGGGTGCAGAAGGATCGTTTCAGGGAACAGAGTTTTCAAACTGAGGTGCAGAAGGATTTTACAGAGAGCACATGTTGGAGACTGGGGTGCAGAATGACTGCTGCAGAGAGCAGTGGTTGGAGACTGGGGTGCAGAAGAATTGTGATAGAGAAAAGATGTCGGAGTGTGGGGTACAGAAGGCCTGTTACGGAGAGCAGCGTTTGGTGAAGGGGTGTAGAAGAACTTTTACAGAGAGCAGAGTTTGGAGAATGAGGTGCAGAAGGACCGTTACAGAGAGCGAATTTTGGAGACTGGGTTGCAGAGGGACTGCGGCAGAGAGCAGAGGCTGGACATGGGGTGTAGAAAGACTTTTGCTGAGAGCACAGGTTTGAGATTTGGGTGCACAAGCACTGTTGCAGAGAGTAGAGGTTCTAGACTGCCCTTATGTAGGACTGTTACAGAGAAAGAGTTTTGACACTTTGGTGCAGGAGGACTGTTGCGGAGAGCAGATGTTGGAGACGGGTTGCAGAAGGACTGATGCAGAGAGTAGAGTTTGTAGACTGAGGTGCAGAAGGACTGTTACAGAGAGCAGAGTTTGGAGATTGGGGTACAGATGGACTGATACAGAAAGCATAGTTTGGAGTCTCCGTTGCAGAAGGACTGTTGCAGAGAGCAGAAACTGGAGAATCGGGTGCAACAGGCCTGATACCCAGAGCAGAGGTTGGAGACTGTGGTGCAGAAGGACTGTTACAGACAGCAGAATTTGAAGACAGGGTTGCAGAAGGATGTTACAGAGAGCAGAATTTGGAGACTGTGGTACAGCAGGAATGTTACAGAGAGCAGAGGTTGGAGACTGGGTTGCAGAATGATCGTTGCAGTGAACAGAGTTTTCAGACTGAGGTGCAGAATGACTGTTGCAGAGAGCAATTATTAGAGACTGGGGTGCAGAAGGACTTTTGCAGAGAGCAGAGGTTGGAGACTGGGGTGCAGCAGAATCATTGTAGCGAGCAGTGGTTTGAGACCAGCGTGCAAAAGGACTGTTACAAAAACAGAGGTTGGAAAAGGGGTGCAGAAGGACAGTTACAGAGGGCAGAGTTTACAGACTGGGTTGCAGAAGGATCTTACAGAGAGCATTTGTTGGAGACTGAGGTGCAGAAGGACTGTTACAAATAGCAGAGGTTGGATACTGGGGTGTAGAAGGACTTTTGCAGGCAGCAGAGGTTGGAGACTGGGGTGAAGAAAAACTTTTGTAGAGAGCACAGTTTGGAGACTGAGTTACAGAAGGACTGTTACAGAGAGCAGAGGTTGGAGACTGGGGTGCAGAAGGACTTTTGCAGAGAGCAGAGGTTGGAGACTGCGGTGCAAAAGGATTATTGCAGACAGCAGTGTTTTGAGACCGGGGTGCAGAAGGACTGTAACAGAGAGTAGAGTTTCGAGACTGAGGTTCAGAAGGATCAATGCAGAGAGCTGTGTTTGGAGACTGAGGTGAAAAAGGACTGTTGCCGAGAGCAGAGGTTGGAGACTGAGGTGCAAGAGGACTGTTACAGAGAGTAGAGGTGGGAGATTTGAGTGCAAAAGGACTGTTACATAGAGCAGAGATTGGAGACTAGTGTGCAAAAGTATCGTTGTAGAGAGCAAAATTTTGAGACTGGGGTGCAGAAGGATTGTTATAAAGAACAGAGTTTGGAGACTGGAGTGCAGAAGGCCTGTTATGGAGAGCAGAGTTTGGACAAGGGGTTCAGAAGTACATTTACAGAAAGTAGTTTTTGAAGACTGAGGGGCTGAAGAATTGCAGAGCGCAGAGTTTAGAGATTGAGGTGCAGAAGGATTGTTAAGGAGAGCAGAGGTTGGAAAATGGGTTGCAGAGGGTCTGTTGCAGACAGCAGAGGCTGGAAACTGGGGTGTATAAGGACTGTAGCGGAGAGTACAGGTTCACATTGGGATGCAGAAGGACTGTTGCAGAGAGCAGAGGTTGGAGACTGGGTTACAGATGGACTGTAACAGAGGAAGAGGTTGAAGATTAGGTTCAGAAGGTCTGTTGCAGAGAGAATATGTTGGAGATTGGGGTGCAGAAGGACTGTTGCAGAGAGCAGAGTTTGTAGACTGAGGTGAAAAAAGACTCTTACCGAGAGCAGGTTTTGGAAATTGTGGTGCAGATGGACTGATACAGTAGGCAGAGTTTGGAGACTAGTGTACAGAAGGACTGTTACAGAGAGCAGAGTTTTGAGATGGGGTGCAGAAGGATCATTGCCGAGAACAGAGATTTCAGACTGAGGTGCATAAGAACTGTTGCAGAGAGCAGAATTTAGAGACTGAGGTGCAGAAGGACTTTTACAGAGAGCAGAGATTGGAGACTGGGGTGCAGAAGGACCGTTACATAGAGAAAATTTTTGAGTGTGCACTACAGAAGAACTGTTACAGAGAGCAGAGGTTGGAGACTGGGGTGGAGAATGACTGTTGCAGAGAGCAGAGGAAGGAGACTGGGGTGCAGAAGGATCGTTGTGGAGAGTAGAGTATTGAGACTGGTGTGCAGAAGGACTGTTACAGAGAACAGAGTTTGGAGAAGGGGTGCAGAAAAATTGTTGCACTAAGCACAGGTTTCAGACTTTGGTGCAGAAGGACTGTTGCAGACAGCAGAGTTTGGAGACTGAGGTACAGAAGGACTGTTACATAGAGCAGAGGTTGGAGACTGGGGTGCTGATGGACTGATACAGAAAACAAAGGTTAGAAACTGGGGTTCAGAAGGACCGTTACAGAGAGTAGATTTTGGAGACTACACTACAAGAGGACTGTTACAGAGAGCAGAGGTTGGAGACTGGGGTGGAGAAGGACTGTTTCAGAGTGCAAATTTTGGAGACTGGGGTGCACAAGGACCGTTTCAGAGAGCAGAGTTTTTAGACTGAGGTGCAGAACGACTGTTGCAGAGAGAAGATGTTGGAGACTGGGGTGCAGAAGGACTATTTCAGAGAGCAGATGTTGGAGACTGGGGTGCAGAAAGATTGTTACAGAGAGCAGAGGTTAAATACTGGGGTTCAGAAGGACCATTGCAGAGATCAGAGTTTGGGAACTGAGGTGAAGAAGTCTCTTTGCAGAGAGCAGAGTTTTCAGACTGAGGTGCAGAAGGACTGTTGCAGAGAGCAGATTTTGGAGACTGGGGTGAAGAATGTTCGTTGCAGAGAGAAGAGGTTGGAGACTAAGGTTCAGAAGGACTGTTGCAGACAGCAGAGGTGGGAGACTGGGGTGTAGAAGGACTGTTGCAGGAACAAGAATTTGAGACAGCAGTTCTGAAGGACTGCTGCAGAGAGCAGAGTTTGGTTGGGAGACTGAGATGCAGAAGGACTGTTACAGAGAGTAGAGGTTGGAGACTGAGGTACAGAAGGATTGTTAGAGAGAGCAGAGGTTGGAGACTGGGTTGCAGAAGGACTGTTGCAGATAGCAGAGGTTGGAGACTGGGGTGTACAAGGACTTTTGCAGGCAGCAGAGATTGGAGACTGTGGTGCAGAAGGACTTTTGCAGAGACCAGAGTTTGGATTCTGAGGTACAAAGGACTGTTACTGAGAGCAGATGTCGGAGACTGGGGTGCAAAAGGATGATTGCAGAGAGCAGAGGTTGGAGACTGGGGTGCAGAAGGATTGTTACAGAGAGCAGAGGTTGGAGACTGGTGTGCAGAAGGACTGTTGCAGACAGCAGTGGTTTGAGACAGGGGTGCAGAAGGACTGTTACAGGGAGTAGAGTTTCGAGACTGAGGTGCAGAAGGTTCGATGCAGAGAGCTGAGTTTGGAGACTGAGGTGCAAAAGGTCTGTTGCAGAGAGCAGAGGTTGGAGACTGAGGTGCAAAAGGACTGTTACAGATAGTAGAGGTGGGAGATTTGGGTGCAAAAGCCCTGTTACAGAGAGCAGAGGTTGGAGACTGGGGTGCAGAAGGTTCGTTGTAAAGAGCAAAATTTTGAGACTGGGGTGCAGAAGGATTGTTTTAAAGAACAGAGGTCGGAGACTGGGGTGCAGAAGGATTGGTAAGGATAGCAGAGGTTGGAGACTGTGTTGCAGAGGGACTGTTGCAGAGAGCAGAGGCTGGACACTGGGGTGTATAAGGACTGCAGCGGAGAGCACAGGTTCACATTGGGGTGCAGAAGGACTGTTGAAGAGAGCAGAGGTTGGAGACTGGGTTACAGAAGGACTGTTACAGAGGAAGAGGTTGAAAATTTGGTGGAGAAGGCCTGTTGCAGAGAGAAGATGTTGGAGATTGGGGTGCAGAAGAACTGTTGCAGAGAGCAGAGTTTGTAGAATGAGGTGAAGAAAGACTCTTACAGAGAGCAGGTGTTGGAAATTGTGGTGCAGATGGAGTGATACAGTAAGCAGAGTTTGGAGTCTGGGGTACAGACGGAGTGTTGCAGAGAGCAGAGTTTGTAGACTGAGGTGCAGAAGCACTTTTACAGAGAGAAGAGGTTGGAGAATGGGGTGCAAAAGACCTGTTACAGAGAGCAGAGGTTGGAGACTGGGGTGCAGAAGCAGTGTTACAGAGAGCAGAGTTTTGAGAATGGGGTGGAGAAGGATCCTTGCCGAGAACAGAGATTTCAGACTGAGGTGCAGAAGGACTGTTTCAGAGAGCAGATGTTGGAGACTGGGGTGAATTAGGTTTGTTGCAGAGAGCAGAGGTTGGAGACTTGGGTGTAGAAAGACTGTTGCAGGGACAAGAATTTGAGACAGCGGTTCGGAAGGACTGTTGCAGAGAGCAGAGTTTGGACACTGAGATGCAGAATTACTGTTACAGAGAGCAGAGGGTTAGGAGATTGCAGTACGGAAGGAATGTTACAGAGAGCAGAGTTTGGATACTGGGGTGGAGAAGGACTGTTTCAGAGAGTAGATGTTGGATACTGGGGTGCAGAAGAACTGTTGCAGAGAGCAGAATTTGGAGACTAAGGTTCAGAAGGATTGTTACAGGGAGCAAATTTTGGAGACTGAGGTGCTGAAGGACTCTTGCAGACAACAGAGGTTGGAGAATGGGGTGCAGAAGGACCGTTGCAGAGAGCAGAGTTTGGAGACTGCAGTACAGAAGGACTGTTGAGAGGTGAGATGAAGTACAGAAGGACTGTTGAGAGGTGAGAATAAGAAGGACTGTTACTAGAAGCAGAGTTTGTACACTTGGATGCAGAAGGATCATTGCACAGAGCAGAGTTTTCAGACTTAGGTGAAGAAGGACTATTTCAGAGAGCAGATGTTGGAGACTGGGATGCAGAAAGACTTTTACAGAGAGCTGAGTTTGGAGACTGGGTTGCAAAAAGATTGTTGCAGAGAGCAGAGGTTGGAGACTGGGGTGCAAAACGATTGTTACAGAGAGGAGAGGTTCGAGAATGGGGTGCAGAAGGACGATTGCAGAGAGCAGAGTTTAAGGACTGATGTGCAAAAAAATTGTTACAGAGAAAGAAAGTTGGAGACTGGGGTGCAGAAAGACTGTTGCAGAGATCAGAGGTTGGAGACTGGGGTGCAGAAGGACTGTAGCTAAGAGCAGAAGTTGGAGACTGGTATGCAGAAGGATCGTTGCAGAAAGCAGATGTTGGATACTGGGGTATAATCAGACGTTTGCAGAGAGCAGACTTTAGAGACTGGGGTGCAGAAGGACTGTTGCAGAGAGCAGAGGTTGGAAATTGGGGTGTAGAAGGACCGTTATAGAGAGAAGAGCTTGGAGACTGCCGTACAGAAGGACTGGTACAGAGCAGAGTTTGTAGACGGGCTGCAGAAGGACCTTTGCAGAGAGAAGATTTGGGAGACTGGGGTGCAAAAGGATTGTTACAGAGAGCAGAGATTGGAGACTGGGGTTCAGAAGGACAATTACAGAGAGCAAAGAATGGAGACTGAGGTGCAGAAGAAATGTTGCAGACAGCAGAGTTTGAAGACTTGGGTGCATAAGGACTTTTGCAGACAGCAGAGTTTGGAGGCTGTGGTGCAGAAGACTGGTACAGAGATCAGAGGTTGGAGACTGGGGTGCAGAAGGACTGTTACAGAGTGCAGAGGTTGGAGACTGGGGTGCAGAAGAAATGTTGCAGACAGCAGAGTTTGAAGACTTGGGTGCATAAGGACTTTTGCAGAGAGCAGGGTTTGGAGACTGTGGTGCAGAAGGACTGATACAGAGATCAGAGGTTGGATACTGGGGTGCAGAAGGATCGTTGCAGAGAGCAGAGATTGGAAACCAGTGCAGAAGGATCGTTACACAGAGCAGATTTTGGTTACTGGGGTGTAAAATGACTGATACAGAGATCAGAGTTTGGAGACTGGGATGAAGTAGGATCATTGCAGAGAGCAGAGTTTGGAGACTGGTGTGCAGAAGGACTGTTGCAGAGAGTATTGGTTGATGACTGGGGTGCAGAAGGATCGTGCAGAGAGCAGAGGTGTCAGACTGAGTTGCAGAAGAACTGTTACAGAGAGCAGAGGTTGGAGACTGAGGTGCAGAAAGACTGTTACACTAAGTAGAGGTTGGAAATTGGCGTGTAGAAGGACTGTTACAGAGACCAGGATTTGGAGACTGCAGTATAGAAAAACTGTTACAGAGAGCGGAGGTTGGAGACTGGGGTGCAGAAGGAATGTTACAGAGAGAACAGGTTGGAGACTGAGGTGCAGAAGGATAGATACAGAGAACAGAGGTTTGAGACTGGGCTTCAGAAGGACAGATACAGAAAGCAGAGTTTGGAGACTGGAGTGCAGAAAAACTGTTGCAGAGGAAAGAGGTTGGAGAGTGGAGTTCAGCAGGACACTTGCAGAAAGCAGAGGTTAAAGACTGGTGTAGAGAGGAAATGTTACAGAGAGCAGAGTTTGGAAACTGGAGTGCAGAAGAATCTTACAGAGAGCAGAGATTGGAGACTGTGTTGCAGAAGGACTGTTGCAGAGAGCAGAGTTGGGAAACTGGGGGGCAGACGGACTGTTGCAGAGAGCAGAGGTTGGAGACTGGGGTGCAGAAGGACTGTTTCAGGGAACAGAGTGTGGAGACTGGGGTGCAGAAGAACCGTTGCAGAGAGCAGAGGTTGGAGAGTGAGGTACAGAAGGATTGTTAAAGAGAGCAGAGGTTGGAGACTGGGGTGCAGAAGGACTGTTGCAGAGAGCAGAGGTTGGAGACTGAGGTGAAGAAGGATTGTTGAAGAGAGAAGAGGTTGGAGACTGGGGTGCAGAAGGCCTGTTACAGAGAGCAGAGATTGGAGACTGGGGTGAAGAAGGACTGCAAACCATAGCACAATTTCGAGACTGGGTTGCAGAAGGATCTTACACAGAGCATTTTGTATACTGAGGTTCAGAAGGACTGTTACTGAGAGCAAAGTTTAAAAACTCGGGTGCAGAAGGATTTTTGCAGAGAGCCGAGTTTTCAGACTGAGGTGCAGAAGGACTGTTTCAGAGAGCAGATGTTGGATCCTGAGGTAGAGAAGGACTGTTACAGAGAGCAGAGTTTGGAGACTGGGTTGCAGAAGACGGTTACTGTGAGCAGCGCTTGGAGAATGGATTGCAGAAGGATCTTACAGAAAGCTGAGTTTGCAGACTGAGGTGCAGAAGGACTTTTACAGAGAGTAGAATTTGGAGACTGAGGAGCAGAAGGAACTTGTAGAGAGCAGAGGTTTGAGACTGATGTCCAGACGAATTGTTACAGAGGTCATAGGGTGGAGACTGGAGTGCAGGGGAGTGTTACAGAGAGCAGAGTTTGGAGATTAGGGTGCAGAAGAACTGTTACCGAGAGCAGAGGGTGGAGACTGGGGTGCAGAGGACTGTTGCAGAGTGCAGAGTTTGGAGACTAAGGTGCAGAAGAACTGTTACAGAGAGCAGAGATTGGAGAGTTGGGTGCATAAAGACTAATACAGAAAATAGAGTTTGGAGACTGGGGTGTAGAAGGACCTTTACAGAGAGCAGAGTTTGGAGACTGCTGTACAGAAGGACTGTTACAGGGAGCAGAGGTTGGAGACTGGGGTTGTAAAAGATCATTGGAGAGAGCAGATGTTGTAGTCTGGTGTGCAGAAGTATCTTACTGAGAGCATAGGTTGGAGATTGTGCTGCATAAGGACTGTTACAGAGACACGTGGTTGAAGACTGGGGTGCAGAAGGATAGTTGCAGAGAGCAGAGGTTGGAGACTGAGGTGCAGAATGATCCTTGAGGAGAGCAGAGGTTGGAGACTATGGTGGAGAACGATACTTACAGAGAGAAGATGTTGGAGACTGGGGTGCAGAAGGACAGTTACAGAGAGCACAGGTTGGAGACTGGGGTACAGAAGAAATGTTGCAGAGAGTAGAGGTTGGAGACTAGGTTGCAGAAGAACAGTTACAGAGAGCAGAGGTTGTAGACTGAGGTGCAGAAAGACTGTTACAGAGAGCAGAGGTTGGAGACTGGGATACAGAAGAACTGATACAGAAAGCAGACTTTGGAGACTGTGGTGCAGAAGGACTGTTGCAGAGAACAGATTTTGGAGACTGAGGTGTAGAAGGACCGATGCAGAGAGCTGAAGTTGGAAATTTAGATGCCTAAGATTGTTACAGAGAGCATAGGTTGGATACTGGGTGCATATGTACTGTTACAGAGAGCAGAGGTTGGATACTGAGTTCCAGAAGTATCTTAAAAAGGAAGAGGTTGTAGACTGAGGTGCAGAAAGACTGTTACAGAGAGCAAAGTTTAGAAAATGGAGTGCAGAAGGCGTTTTACAGAGAGCAGAGGTTGGAGACTGGGGTTCAGAAGGACTTTTACAGATAGCACATTCCGGAGACTGGGGAACAGAAGGATCGTTGAAGAGAGCAGAAGTTTCAGACTGAGGTGCAGATGGACTGTTACAGAGAGCAGAAGTTGGAGTCTCACGTGCAGAAGCACTATTATTGAAAGAAGAGTTTGGCAATTGGGGTGCAGAAGGACCGTTACAGAGAGAAGAGTTTGGAGACTGCGGTAAACAAGGACTGTTAAAGAAAGCAGAGTTTGGAGACTGGGGTGCAGAAGGACCATTGCAGAGAGCAGAGGTTGAAGCCTGGGGAAAAGATGGATCATTGCAGAGAGCAGATGTTGGAGACTGGGGTGCAGAAGGACTGTTACAGAGAGCAGAGGTTGGAGACTGAGGTGCAGAAGTTTCGTTACAGAGAGCAGAGGTTGGAGACTGAGGTGCAGAAGGACTTTTACAGAGAGCAGAGGTTGGAGACTGGGGTGCAGAAGCATTCTTACAGAGAGCAGAGGATGGAGACTGGGTTTCATGAGGAGTGTTACAGAGAGCAGAGTTTGGAGATTCTGATTCAGAAGAACTGATAAACAGAGTAGAGTTTTGAGACTGGGGTTCAGAAGGATTATAACAGAGTGGAGAGGTTTGATTCTGGTGCAGCAAGACTGTAACAGAGAGTAGAGCTTGGAGACTGGAGTGCAGAAAAACTGTTACAGAGAGCAGAGGTTAAAGACTACAGTGCAGAAGACCTGTTACAGAGAGCATTGGTTTGAGACTGAGGTGCAGAAGGATCATTACAGAGAGCAGAGGTTGGATACTGAGGTTCAGAAGGACTGTTACAGAGAGCAGAGTTTGGAGATTGAGTTGCAGAAAGATTTTTACAGAGAGCAGAGGTTAGAGACTGAGGTGAAGAAGGACTGTTACAGAAAGCAGATATTGGAAATTGGGGAGCAGAAGGACTGTTTCAGAGAACAGAGTTTGGAGACTGGGTTGCAGCAGGACCATTGAAGAAAGCAGGGGTTGGAGACTGGGTTGGAGAAGAATGGTACAGAGAGCAGAGTTTGGAAACTGGGGTGGAGAAGGACCTTACAGAGAACAGAAGTTAGAGACTGGGGTGCAGAAGGAGTGTTAAGGAGAGGAGACGTTGGAGATTGGGGTGCAGAAGAATCGTTGCAGAGAGCAGAGGTTGGAGACTTGGGTGCAGAAGGACGGTTGCAGAGAGCAGAGGTTGGAGACTGAGGTGCAGAAAAACTGTTACAGAGAGCAGAGTTTGAAGAGTGAGGTGCAGAAGGATCGTTGAAGACAGCAGAAGTTTGAGATGGAGTTGCAGAAGAATCATTGCAGAGAGCAGAGGTGGAGACTGGGCTGCAGAAGGATCGTTACAGAGAGCACAGGTGGGAGACTGGGGTGCAGAAGGACTGTTACAGAGAGAACAGGTTAAAGCCTGGGGTGCAGAAGGAATGTTGCAGAAAGCAGAGGTTGGAGACTGGGGTGCAGAAGGACTGTTGCAGAGAGCAGAGTTTGGAGACTGAGATGCAGAAGGACTGTTACACAGAGAAGATGATGGAGATTGGTTTGAAGTATTATGATACAGAAAGCTGAGGTGGGAGCCTGGGCTGCAGAAGGACCGTTAAAGAGAGCAGAGTTTGGAGATTGGCATGCAGAAGGACTGTTTCAGAGAGCAGAGTTTGGAGACTGGGTTGCAGAAGGCCTGCTACAGAGAGCAGAGTTGGAGACTTGGTTGCAGAAGGACTGTTATAGAGAGCAGACTTTTGAGGCTGGGATGCAGAAGGACTGGTATAGAGAACAGAGTTTTGAGGCTGGGTTGCAGAAGGATCTTACAGAGAGCAGAGGTTGGTGACTGAGGTGCAGGACGACTGTTACAGAGAGCAGTGTTTGGAAACTGGGGTGCAGAAGGATCGTGCAGAGAGCAGAGGTTTTAGACTGAGGTGAAGAAGGACTGTTACAGAGAGCAGAGGATGGAGACTGAGGTGCAGAAGGACTGTTACAGAAAGCAGAGTTTGGAAATTAGGGTGCAGAGGGACCGTTACAGAGACCAGAGTTTGGAGACTGCGGTATACAAAGACTGTAACAGAGAGCAGAAGTTGGAGAACATGGTGCAGAAGGACTGTTACAGAGAGCAGAGGTTGGAGACTGGGGTGAAGAAGGACTGTTAAAAAGAGCAGAGGTTGAAGACTGGAGTGTAGAAGGACTGTTGCAGAGAGCATAGGTTGGAGACTTGGGTGCAGAAGGACTGTTGCAGAGAGCAGAATTTGGAGACTGAGGTGCAGAAAGACTGTTACAGAGAGCAGAGTTTGGAGACTGGTGTGAAAAAGGACTCTTGCAGAGGTTGGGGATTGAGGTGCAGCAGGACCATTATAGACAGCAGTGTTTGGAGCCTGTAAGACAGGAGGACTGTTACAGAGAGCAAAGGTTGGAGACTGGAGAGGGGAAGAACTGTTTCAGAGTGAAGACGTTGGAGACTGGTGTGCAGAAGAACTGTTGCAGAGAGAAGAGGTAGGAGACTGAGATGAAGAAAGACTGTTAAAGAGAGCAGAGTTTGGAGACTGGGGTGCAGAAGGACTGATGCAGAGAGCAGAGTTTGGAGACTTGGGTGCAGAATTACTGTTACAGAGAGCAGAGGTTGGAGACAGGGTTGCAGAAAGACCTTACAGAGAGCAGAGGTTGGAGACTGAGGTGGAACAGGACTGTTACAGAGAGCAGAGTTTGGAGACTGGGGTGCAGAAGAATCGTTGCAGAGAATCGAGTTTTCAGACTGAGGTGCAGAAGGACTGTTGGAGATTACAGATGTTGGAGACTGGGGTGCAGAAGGATCTATTTAGAGAGCAGAGGTTTGAGACTGGGGTGAAGAAGGACTGTTACAGAGAACAGAGGTTAAAGACTGTGGTGCAGAAGGCCTGTTACAGAGATCAGAGTTTCGTGAAGGGATGCAGAACGACTGTTACAGAGAGCAGAGTTTGGAGACTGGGTAGAAGAAGGATCCTACAGAGAGCAGATGTTGGAGACTGAGGTGCAGAAGGACTGTTACAGAGAGTAGAGGTTGGAGACAGAGGTGCAGAAGGACCATTGCAGAGAGCAGAGGTGGAGACAGAGGTTAAGAAGGATTGTTACAGAGAGGAGAGGTTTGAGTCTGGGGTGCAGAAGGACTGTTGCAGATAGCACAGTTTGGAGAATGGGGTTAAGAAGGACTGTTGCAGGGAGCAGGTGTTGGAGACTTGGGTGCAGAAGGACTGTTGCGGAGAGCAGAATTTGGAGACTGAGTTGCAGAAGGACTGTTAGAAAGAGCAGAGGTTGGAGACTGGTGTTCCAAAGGACTGATACAGAAAGCAGAGGTTGGAGACAAGGGTGCAGCAGGACCGTTGCAAAGAGCAGAGTTCGGAGACTGCAATAAAGAAAGACTGTTAAAGAGAGCAGAAGTGGAAGAATGGTTTATAGAAGAACTGTTTCAGAGAGCAGATGTTGGAGACTGGGGTGCAGAAGAACTGTCACAGAGAGCAGAGTTTGGAGACTGAGGTGCAGAAATAATGTTACAGAGAGCAAAGTTTGGAGACTGGGGTGCAGAATTACTAATACAGAAAGCAGATTTTGAGACTGGGGTGCAGAAGGACCGTTACAGAGCGCAGAGGTTGGAGACTGTGGTACAGAAAGACTGTTGCAGAGAGCGAAGGTTAGAGAATGGTGTGCAGAAGGACTGTTACAGAGAGCAGATGTTAGAGAATGGGGTGCAGAAGTAAGGTTGCAGAGAGCAGAGGTTGGAGACTGGAGAGTAGAAGGACTGATGCAGAGAACAGATGTTGGAGACTGGGTTGCAGCAGGACCGTTGAAGAAAGCACTGGGTTGGAGAAGGACTGTTGCAGAGAGAAGATGTTGGAGACTGTGGTGCATAAGGATCATTGCAGAGAGCAGAAGTTCGAGATAGGGGTGCAGAAGGAGGGTTGCAGAGAGCAGAAGTTGGATTCTGAGGTGCAGAAAAACAGTTACAGAGAGCAGAGGTTGGAGACTGGGGTGCAGAAGGATAGTTGAAGAGAGCAGAAGTTGGAGACTGATTTGCAAAAGAATCGTTGAAGAGAGCAGAGGTGGAGACTGGGCTGCAAAAGGATCGTTACAGAGAGAAGAGGTGGGAGACTGCGGTGCAGAAGGACTTTTACAGAAAGCACAGGTTGAAGACTGGGGTGCAGAAGGAATGTTGCAGAAAGCAGAGGTTGGAGACTGGGTTGCAGAAGGATCTTACGTGGAGCAGAGTTTGGAGACTGAGGTGCAGAAAGACTGTTGCAGAGATCAGATGTTGGAGACTTGGGTGCAGAAGGACTGTTGCAGAGAGCAGAAGTTGGAGACTGGGATTCAGAAGGATCCTTGCAGATAGCAGATGTTGGACACTGGGGTGCAGTAGGACTGTTACACAGAGCAGAGGTTTAAGACTGAGGTGAAGAAGGACTGTTACAAAGAGCAGATGTGGGAGACAGGGGTGCAGGACTGATAGAGAGCAGAAGTTGAAGACTGAGGTGGAGAAGGACTATTACACAGAGCAGTGGTTGGAGACTTGGGTGCAGAAGGATAATTGCAGAGATCAGAGTCTTCAGACTGAGGTACAGAAGAACTATCGCAGAGAGCAGATGTTGGACATTGGAGTGCACAAGGACTGTTGCAGCGAGCAGGGGTTGGAGACTGGGGTGAAGAGGGATCCTTGCAGAGAGCAGAGGTTGGACACTGGGGTGGAGAAGGACCGATACAGAGAGCAGAGGTTGGAGACTGGGGTGCAGAAGGTCTGTTACAGAGAGCAGAGTTTGGAGAGTGAAGTGCTGATAAACTGTTACAGAGAGCAGAGTTTGGAGACTGGGTTGCAGAAGGATCTTAAATAGAGCAGAGGTTGGAGACTGAGGTGTAGAAGCACTGTTTCAGAGAGTAGATGTTGGAGACTCAGGTGCAGAAAGACCGTTGCAGAGTAGAGTTTGGAGACTGAGGTGCAGAAGGATTGTTACAGAGAGCAGAGGTTGGAGACTGGGGCCTAGAAGGACTGTAGTAGAGAGCAGAGTTTGGAGACTAACGTGCAGAGGAACAGTTACACAGAGCACAGGTTGGAGACTGGGGTGCAGAAGGACGGATACATAAAGCAGAAGTTGGAGACTCGGGTATATAAGAACCCTTACAAAGAGCAGAGTTTGGAGAATGCAGTACAGAAGGACTGTTATAGAGAGCAGAAGTTGGAGACTGGGGTGGAGAAGGACTGTTTCAGAGAGTAGATGTAGGACACTGGGGTGCCAAAGGACTGCTGCAGAGATCAGAAGATGGAGACTGGGGTGAAGAAGGACTGTTGCAGAGACCAGAGATTGCAGACTGAGTTGCAGAAGGACTGATGTAGGGAACAGATGTTGGAGCATGGGGTACAGAAGTATTGTTTAGGCGAGCAGAGTATGGAGACTAGGGTGTAGAAGGACTTTTGAAGAGAGCAGATGTTGTAGACTTGGGTGCAGAAGGACTGTTGCATAGAGCAGTGATTGGAGACTGAGGTACAGAAGGACTGTTACAGAGAGCAGAGTTTGGAGACTGGGGTGCAGATGGATTATTGCAGAAATCAGAGTTTTCAGACTGAGGTACAGAAGAACTGTTTCAGGGAGCAGATGTTGGAGACTGGGGTTCATAAGACTGTTGCAGCTAGCAGAGATTTGAGACTGGTGTGCAGAAGGATCGTTACAGAGAGCAGAGTTTGGAGACTGAGGCGCAGAAGGATTGTTGCAGAGAGCAGAGGTTCGAGACTGGGTGCAGAAGTTTCGTTACATAGAGCAGAGTTTGGAGGCTGGGTTGCAGATGGACTTTTACAGAAATCACAGGTTGGAGTCTTGGCTGCAGAAGGAATGTTGCGGAGAGCAGAGGTTGGAGATTTGTTTGCAGAAGGTCTGTTGCAGAAAGCAGAGGTTGGAGACTGAGGTGCAGAAGGACTGTTGCAGAGAGAAGAGGTTAAAGACTGGGGTGCAGAAGGACTGTTACAGAGAGGAGACGTTGGAGACTGGGTTTCAGAAGGATCTTACAGAGAAAAGAGTTTGGAGACTGAGGTGTAGAAGGACTGTTACATAGAGCGGAGGTTCGAGACTGAGGTGCAGAAGGATCCTTACAGAGAGCAGAGGTTGGAGACTGGGGTGCAGACGGACTTTTACAGAGAACAATGGTTTGATAATGGGGTGAAGAAGGAATGTTGCAGAGAGCAGAGTTTTGAGACTGAGGTTCATAAGGACTGTTGTTGAGAGTAGAGGTTTTAGAATGCGATGTAGAAGGACTGTTGCAGAGAGTAGAAATTGGAAATTGGGGTCCAGAAGGAGTGTAGCAGAGAGCAGAGGTTGGAGACTAAGGTGCAGAAGTACAGTTACACAGAGCACAGTTTGGAGACTGGGGTTCAGAAGGACTGATACAGATAGCAGAGGTTGGAGACTCGGGTGCAGAAGTACCCTTACCGAGAGCAGAGTTTGTAGAATGTAGTACAGGTGGGCTGTTACAGAGACCAGAGGTTGGAGACTGGGGTGGAGAATTACTGTTCCAGAGAGCAGATGTTAGAGACTGGGGTGAAAAAGGAATGTTGCAGAGAGTAGGGGATGGATACTCTTGTGCAGAAGGACTGTTGCAGAGAGCAGAGGTTGCAGACTGAGTTGCAGAAGGAATGTTAGAGAGGGAAGAGTTTGGAGATGTGGTGCAAAACGACTGATTCAGAAAGCAGAGGTTGGTTACTGAAGTGCATAAGGACCCTTACAGAGAACAGAGTTTGGAGACGGCGGCACAGAAAGACTGTTACAGAGAGTTGAGGTTGGAAACTGGGGTGCAGAAGAACTTATGTAGAGAACAAAGGTTGGAGACTGGGGTGCAGAAGGAACGTTGGGGCGAGCAGAGTATGGAGACTAGGGTGTAGAAGGACTGTTGAAGAGAGCAGAGTTTTCAGACTGAGATACAGAAAAACTGTGGCAGGAAGCAGATGTTGGAGACTGGGGTTCACAAGGACTGTTGCAGCGAGAAGAGGTTCGAGACTGGGGTGCAGAAGGATCATTGCAGAGAGCACAGGTTGGAGACTTGAGTGTAGAAGGACTGTTGCAGAAAGCAGAGTTTGGAGACTGAGGTGCAGAAAGACTGTTGCAGAGAGTGGAGTTTAGAGTCTGAGGTTCAGAAGGATCATTACAAAAAGCAGAGGTTGTTGACTGGGGTGCAGACGGACTTTTACAGAGAGCACAGGTTTGATTCTGGGAAGCAGAAGAAATGTTGCAGAGAGCAGAGTTTGGAGACTGGGATGCAGAAGTAGTGCTGCTGAAAGCAGAGGTTGGAGACTGAGGTGCAGAAGGACTTTTACAGAGTGCACAGGTTGGAGACTGGTGTGAAGAAGGATTATTGCAGACAGCAGAGTTTTCAGACTGAGGTACAGAAGAAATGTTGCAGAGAGCAGATGTTGTAGACTGGGTTGCACAAGGACTGTTGCAAGGAGCAGAGTTGGGAGACGGGTGCAGAAGGATCCTTGCATTGAGCAGACGTTAGAGACTGAAGTGCAGATGGACTGATACAGAAAGCAGAGGATGGAGACTGGAGTGCAGAAGGCCTGTTACAGAGAGCACAATTTGGAGACTGGGGTGATGAAGGACTGTTACAGAGAGCAGAGTTTGAAGACTGGGTTGCAGAAGGATCTTACAGAGAGCAGAGAATGGAGACTGAGGTGCAGAAGCACTGTTACAGAGAGTAGAAGTTGGAGACTGAGGTGCAGAAGGACCGTTGCAGAGAGCAGAGGTTGGAGACTGAGGTGCAGAAGGATTGTTACAGAGAGCAGAGGTTGGAGACAGGGGTGCAGAAGGACTGATGCAGAGAGCAGAGGTTTTAGACTGGGATGTACAAAAACTGTTACAGATAGTACAGGTTGGAGATTGGGGTTCATAAGGACTGTAGCAGACAGCAGAGGCTGGAGCCTAAGGTGCAGAAGGACAGTTATGCAGAGCAGAGGTTGGAGACTGGTCTGCAGCAGGACTGACACAGAAAGCAGAGGTTGGAAATTGGGGTGCAGAAGTACCCTTACAGAGAGCAGATGTTGGAGAATGCAGTACAGAAGGACTGTTACAGAGAGCAAAGTTTGGAGACTGGCGTGCATAATGATTGATGGAGAGAGCAGATTTTGGAGACTGAGGTGCAAAAGGACTGTTTCAAAGAATAGAGAATGGAGACTGGGGTGCAGAAGGACTGTTGCAGAGAGCAGAGGTTGCAGACTGAGTTGCAGAAAAACGGTTACAGTGGACAGAATTTGGAGACTGTGGTTTAAACGACTGATACAGAAAGCACAGGTTGGATACTAGGGTGCATAAGGACCCTTACAGAGAACAGAGGTTGGAGACTGTGGTACAGAAGGACTGTTACAGAGAGCAGAGGTTGGAGTCTGGGTTGCAGAAGAACCGATGTAGAGAACAGAGTTTGGAGACTGGGGTGCAGACGGATTGATGGGGCGATCAGAGTATAAAGACTTGGGTGTAGAAGGACTGTTGCAAAGAGCAGTGATTGGAGACTTAGTTACAGAAGGACTGTTACAGAGAACAGAGTTTTGAGATTGGGGTGCAGATGGAGTATTGCAGAGAGCAGAGTTTTCAGACTGAGGTACAGAAGAACTGTTGCAGCAAGCAGATGTTGGAGACTGGGGTTCACAAGGATTGTTGCAGCTAGCAGAGTTTTCAGACTGGGGTGCAGAAGGATTGTTACAGAGATCAGATGTTGGAAACTGGGGTGCAGAAGGACTGTGGCAGAGAGCAGAGGTTTTAGACTGGGATGTAGAAAGACTGTTGCAGAGAGTAGAGGTTGGAAATTGGGGTCCAGAAGGACTGTAGCAGAGAGCAGAAGTTGGAGACTAAAGTGCAGAAGGACAGTTAAACAGAGCATAGGTTTGAGACTGTGGTGCAGACGGACTGACACAGAAAGCAGAGGTTGGAGACTCGGGTGCAAAAGTCCATTACAGAGAGCAGAGGTTGTAAAATGCAATACAGGAAGACTGTTACAGAGAGCCAAGTTTTGAGACTGGGGTGGATAATGACTGTTGCAGAGAGCACATGTTGGAGACTGGGGTACAAATGGCCTGTTGCACAGAGCAGAGGATGGAGACTGGGGTGCAGAAGAACTGTTGCAGAGAGCAGAGGTTGCAGACTGAGTTGCAAAAGGACGATTACAGAGGGCAGAGTTTGGTGACTGTGGTTCAAAACGACTGATACAGAAAGCAGAAGTTGGATACTGGGGTGCATAAGGGCCCTTACACAGAACAGAGGTTGGAGACTGTGGTACAGAAGGACTGTTTCAGAGAGCAGAAGTTGGAGACTGGGGTGCAGAAGAACTGATGTAGAGAACAGAGTATGGGGACTGGGTGCAGAAGGATCATTGGGGCGATTAGAGTATGGAGACTGGGGTGTAGGAGGACTGTTGCATAGAGCAGAGATTGGAGACTGAGGTACAGAAGGACTGTTACAGAGAGCATAGGTTGGAGACTGGGTTGCAGATAGAGGATTACAGAGAGGGGAGTTTTCAGACTGAGGTACAGGAAAACTGTTGCACAAAGCAGATATTGGAGACTGGGGATCACAAGGACTCTTGCAGAGAGCAGAAGTTTGAGACTGGGGTGGAGAAGGATCGTTGCTGAGAGCAGAGGTTGGAGACTTATGTGCAGAAGGATCGTTGAAGAGAGCAGAGGCTCAAGACTGGTGTGCAGAAGGATCGTTACAGAGAGCAGAGTTTGGAGACTGGGGTGCAGAAAGACTTTTACAGAGAGCACAGTTTGTAGACTGGGGTGCAGAAGGAATGTTGTGGAGAGCAGAGTTTGGAGACTTGGGTGCAGAAGGACTGTTGCAGAAAGCAGAATTTGGAGTCTGAGGTGAAGAAGGACTGTTTCAGGGATCAGAGGTTAAAGACTGGGGTGCAGAAGGACAGTTACAGATAGCAGACGTTGGAGACTGGGTTTCAGTACGATATTATAGAGAAAAGAGTTTGGAGACTGTGGTGAAGAATGACTGTTACAGAGAGCGGATGTTTGAGACTGGGGTGCAGAAGGATCATTACAGAGAGCAGAGGTTGGAGACTAGGGTGCAGACAGACTATTACAGAGAGCATAGGTTTGATACTGGGGTGCAGAAGGAGTGTTGTAGAGAGCACAGGTTAAAGACTGAGGTGCAGAAAAACTGTTGCAGAGAGCATAGTTATTAGACTGGGGTGCAGAAGGAGTGTTGCAGAGAGCAGATGTTAGAGACTGAGGTGCAGAAAGACCATTACAGAGAGCAGAAGTTGGAGAATGTTGTGCAGAGGAATGTTACAGAGAGCAGAGGTTGGAGACAGGTGTGCAGAAGGATCTTACAGGGAGCATAGGTTAGTGACTGGGGTGCAAAAGAACTATTGCTGAGAGCAGAGGTTGGAGACTGGGGTGGAGAAGGATCATTGAAGAGAGAAGAGTTTGGAGACTGGGGTGCAGAAGGACTGTTCCAGAGAGTAGAGGTTGGAGACTGAGGTGCAGAAGGATCGTTACAGAGATCAGAGGTTGGAGACTGAGGTGCAGAGAGACTGTTACAGGGAGCAGAGGTTGGAGACTGAGGTGCAGAAGAACTGTTACAGAGAGCAGAGTTTGGAGACTGGAGTGCAGAAAGACTAATACAGAAAGTAGAGGTTGGAGACTGGGGTGTAGAAGGACCGTTACAGAGAGCAGAGTTTCGAAACTGCCGTACAGAAAGACTGTTACAGGGAGCAGAGGTTGGAGACTGGGGTTCTAAAGGATCATTGCAGAGAGCAGATGTTGTAGACTGGTGTGCAGAAGTATCTTACAGAGAACATAGGTTGGAGACTTAGCTGCATAAGGACTGTTACAGAGACCAGAGGTTGAAGACTGGGGTGCAGAAGGATCGTTGCAGAGAGCAGAGGTTGGATACTCGGGTGCAAAAGAAATATTGCAGAGAGCAGAGTTTGGAGACCTGGGTGCAGAAGGACTGATACAGAGAGAAGAGGTTAAAGACTGTGGTGCAGAAGGATCTTACAGAGAGTAGAGGTTGGAGACTGGGGTTCAGAAGGACTTTTGCAGAGAGCAGAGGTTGGAGACTAGGTTGCAGGAGGACAGTTACAGAGAGCAGAGGTTGTAGACTGAGGTGCAGAAGGACTGTTACAGAGAGCAGAGGTTGTAGACTAGGATACAGAAGAACTGATACAGAAAGCAGACTTTGGAGACTGTGATGCAGAAGGACTGTTGCAGAGAACATAGTTTGGAGACTGGGGTGCAGAAAGACCGATGCAGAGAGCTGAAGTTGAAGATTTAGTTGCCTAAGATTGTTACAGAGAGCAGAGGTTGGATACTGGGGTGTATATGGACTTATACAGAGAGCAGAGGTTGGAGACTGAGGTGCAGAAGAATCTTACAGAGAGCAGGGGTTGGAGACTGGGGTGCAGAATAACTGTTGCAGAGAGTAGAGGTTAGAAACTGAGGTCCAGAAAGATCGTTGCAGAGAGAAAAGGTTGGAGACTGGAGTGCAGAAGGCCTGTTACAGAGAGCAGAGTTTAGAAACTGGAGTGCAGAAGGTGTTTTAAAGTGAGCAGTGGTTGGAGACTGGGGTGCAAAAGGACTGTCACAGATTGCACAGTTCATAGACTGGGGTACAGAAGGATCATTGCAGAGTGCAGAGGTTTCAGACTGAGGTGCAGCTGGACTGTTACAGAGAGCATAAGTTGAAGTCTGAGATGCAGAAGCACTATTATAGAAAGAAGAGTTTGGCAATTGGGGTGCAGAAGGACCATTACAGAGAGAAGAGGTTGGAGACTGCGGTACAGAAGGACTGTTACAAAGAGCAGAGTTTGGAGACTGGGGTGCAGAAGGACCATTGCAGAGAGCAGAGGGTGGAGACTGAGGTGCAGAAGAATCGTTACAGAGAGCAGAGGTTGGAGACTGAGGTGCAGAAGGACTTTCACAGAGAGCAGAGGTTGGAGACTGGGGTGCAGAAGGATTCTTAAAAACAGCAGAGGATGGAGACTGGGTTGCATAAGGAGTGTTACAGAGAGCAGAGTTTGGAGATTCTGGTTCAGAAGAACTGTTAAATAGAGCAGAGTTTTGAGACTGGGGTTCAGAAGGATTGTTACAGAGTGCAGAGGTTTGATTCGGGTGCAGCAGGACTTTAACAGAGAGTAGACCTTGAAGACTGGGTTCCATAAGAACTGTTACAGAGAGCAGAGGTTGGAGACTGCAGTGCAGAAGGCCTGTTACAGAGAGCATTGGTTGAAGACTGAGGTCCAGTAGGATCATTACAGAGAGCAGAGGTTGGATACTGAGTTGCAGAAGGACTGTTAAAGAGAGAAGAGGTTGGAGATTGAGTTGCAAAAATATTTTTACAAAGAGCAGAGGTTAGAGACTGAGGTGCAGAAGGACTGTTACAGAGAGCAGATTTTGAAGACTGGGGTGCTGAAGTATCGTTGCAGAGAGCAGAGGTTGGAGACTGAGGTGAAGAAGGATCTTAAAGAGAGCAGAGTTTGGAGACTGGGGTCCAGAAGAACAGTTACAGAGAGCATAGGTTGGATACTGGGGTGCAGAAAAAATGTTGCAGAGAGCATAGATTTGTGACTGGGCTGCACAAGGACTGTTACAGAGAGCAGAGGTTGGAGACTGACGTGCAGAAGGACTGTTACAGATAGCAGAGTTTGGAGACTGGGTTGCAGAACGACTGATACACAAAGCAGAGTTTGGAGACTGGGGTGCGGAAGGACCATTATAGAGAGCATAGTTTGGTGACTGAGGTATAGAAGGACTGTTACAGAGAGGAGATTTTGGAGACTGGTGTGCAAAAGTTTTGTTATAGAGAGCAGACGTTGGATACTGAGGTGCAGAAGGACTGTTACAGACAGCAGAGTTTGGAGACTGGGGTGCAGAAGGATCTTACAGAGAACAGAGTTTGGCGACTGAGGTGCAGAAGGACTTTTGCAGAGAGCAGAGGTTTGAGACTGAGGTGCAGAATGATCGTTTCAGAGTGAAGAGTTTTGAGACTGGGGTGAAGAAGGCGTGTAACAGAGAGCAGAACTTGGAGACTGGGGTGCAGAAGGATTCTTGCCGTTAGCAGAGGTTGGACACTGGGGTGCAGAAGTCCTGTTACAGATATCTCAGTTTGGAGACTGATGTGCAGAAGGATATTATAGAGAGCATGTTTTGAGACTGAGGTTTAGAAGGACTGTTACAGAGAGTAGAGGTTGGAGACTGGGGTGCAGAATGATTGTTGCAGAGAGCAGAGTTTTCAGACTCAGTTGCAGAAGGACTGTTGCAGAGACGAGATGTTCGAGACTGGGGTGCAGAAAGAGTGTTTTAGAGAGCAGAACTTGGAGACTGGTGTGGAGAAGGATCGTTGCAGGGAGCAGAGGTTGTAGACTGGGGTGCAGAAGGACTGTTATAGGGAGCAGAGGTTTTATACTGGTTTGTAGAAGGCCTGGTACAGAGAGCAGAGCTTTGACACTGTGGTGCAGAATGATTGATGATAGCTGGTGAGCCTCCTTCTGGACACCTTCTATTCCGCACAGTCCATCAGGCCCTCTCTCCTCACCCTGCTCTCTTTTGGCTTTGTGAGCACCTGTGACTCTAAGCAATGACTCCCAGGCCTATCTTTTGTGAACCTATCCCGCTGCCTCCTGGAATCTCCTTGGGGAGACTTCGCAGGTACACAGACTTCAGACCCAACCTCCTTTCCTCTTTTCCTCTCCCCAGACATGCTCCTTCAATTTTTTTTATATGTTTTAATGAGTGATCCCACTGCCACTCAGCTACCCCACAGACCAGATGCCCTCTTGTGTCCTCGTCACCAGGACTTTAAAGTGCTCCACCCAGGGCTCCTCTTCAGAGCTTTTTCCCAAGCTCCAAATGTAACATCTTCAGTTACCAGATATTTAATTTTAATCTTGTTTTGGCACCCGATTACTCTCCCTTACTACATGAAGGTATTCTAACCAAAGTCCATGGTCTGTAGAGACTATTATGGCTTAGAAATAAGGTATCCCCCCACAAAAAGCTCAGGGTCAGCCACAGTAGCAGTGTTAAGAGGTGAAATGATTAGACTGTGAGACTTGTGACCTAATCTGTGGATCCATCCATTTTGTGGGTTAGTTATCTGAAAGACAAACTGTACTGAGAGGAGTGTGGGTAGGTGGAGTGTGGCTGGGGACATGCCCTGGGGAATCACATCTTGTCCACTGCGAACTGTCTCCTTCTGTCTCCTCCCCCGCCCCAACCTTCTGGCTGCCATGATCTAGGGATGCTTCCCCCCTTGTTCCCTTCCACCTCGGTGTCCCACCTCATCTCAGGCTGGCAGCAATGGGTCAGCTGGCCCCAGACCTAACCTCCAAGCCAGGAGGACAGAGTGCATCTCCCTTTCTGGTTTGTTCTGGTCAGGCCTGTGGTAACTGTGGCAACCGTGGACTGACCCAGGGAGTAGGTGTTATGAGTGGATTGGACCCACAACCGTTTCCTAAATCCACAGATTCTGTCATTTTCAAAGCTCAAGCCATTTCCTTCTGGATGGCCTGTTTTCAGCCTGCCCTCACCTAGAATGTGGTCTAATAGTGATTATAGAGATTCTCTAGCCCTCCTGGTCCTGCCCATTTGCACACCACAGCTAGCTCCTAGGCAGCCAGACCCATGGAACTCCTGCTGCCCACTGAGGAGAAAAGAGAGATTTTATGAGGACCATGTTAGAAGTCCACTCTTATTTTTTTTGTAAAGGGCACACTCAGAGGGCATGTTTCAGGCAGTCCTTCACATGCGTCTTTGAGAAATCAGACTCACAATGATTTTTGTGATTCTCTCCCAGGATCCAGTTACCACTGCTCTACTCCCTACTTCTCTGAGATCAACTTTTTAGCTTCCACAAAGAAGTGAAAAACTGCTATTTCTCTTTATGTGTCTGGCGTATTTCCCTTAATATAATGTCTCCCATGAGCTAGTTTTAAATAGAAACTGCACAACAAATTCTTTTATGTCAGATTTAAATTTTTTTCTGAAGAGATAATTTGAAATGGTCATATATGTTTATGTAGGAAAATGTTTATTAAAATATTTATAGGACTGGAGATGATCTGAATGTTTAGCGTAAGGGGAGATTAAGTTTATTTAAGAGAGATGTAAGTTTATTGATCATCTCAATAGATGCAGAGAAAGCATTTAACAAAATATAGCACCCCTACCTGTCAAAACAGTAGAAACACTAGGGACAGAAGGAACTTTGGAAAAGCATTGTAAAAGCTTTCTATGCTATTCAACTTCATCCTTGAAATTGCCAGAGCCATTGGACAAAAGAAAGAAATTAAAGGTATACAAATAGGTCAAGAAGAATTCAAATCTCATTCTTTCCTGATAGGATCATGTCATCTTCTTAAATTTTCTTATTAGAGCATAATAGTTATACATAGAAGTTGGGTTGATTTGGAATAAATCCTATGTGCATGGAATCTGATTTACTCCATTCAGTCCCCACCCCCCATCTCCCTCCCATTCCCGCCCCCATTCTCCTTTCTCTACTGATCTTTCTTTGGGTCATTTATCTGTTAATTTCTGACTGGTGCTTTCTACATATACATACAGGTGCAGTCCCCTGTTTTAGACTTTCATGTTCACATAACATGATCTGAGTAAAGACTTTTCACATTTTCTCCCTTGCCAAACATCTCCGCCCTCTCATTCTCCTTCTACTCCACTGATCTTCCCTGTATACTTAAGATAGCAAGTCAAACCCCACTACATCCACTTCTTTTCTCTATTTTGCTCTGGCCCTGATGTTTCAGCATTGTACAGGAATAGTTAACTTCTGCCTTTTCGAACACAGAGATCAAGATTGATGTAAAATGAGAAAAACTCTACATTGGAAAACACTGAAGGCAACACCGACTGCTTCTGCAGATGATGACCCCGCTTTGTAAATTTTTTTCTTAACATTTGCAATCAAAATGAACATCTCCAAAAATCCTATGTTTACATAAAATGACATCAGGAGACAGAGATTACTGAAAATGTGAGAAATGACTTCACACCATGATGAAGTCGAATGGCTTTCTGTTGGCTTCTAGCAATTCTCTGGTTACTCCCACCCACCATCACCCCTGAAAATGTGTGCAGCTCCATGGGTCTGATTCCCTGAGACCAGTCCCACAGGTTATCAGTCTCCAGGCTGCTTTTTATTCGATATAATTTACCATGTTGCTGCAGATTAACAAGCCTGTTTGGGGTGCTCTCAGTCCATTATCATTATGGTCTCTTTTTCTCTGTTTTGTAGCTATGACAACATTTGAAATGAGCAATCAATCATTTGTCACTGAATTCATCTTCTTGGGATTTTTCAACCACTCCAACCTACAGGGCTAGTTCTTTCTGCTCTTTCTGGTCATTTACCTGACCAGTCTCCTGGGGAACATGCTCATAATAGTGGCCACCAGGGTCAGTTCTGCTCTCCACACTCCAATGTACTTTTTCCTCAGCAATTTGAGCTTCTTGACGTCTGCTACATATCCACCACCCTCCCAGTACTGCTGGTGAACTTCTTCTGGGAGAAGAAGGCCATTTCTTATGAGGGCTGCCTTTCCCAGATCTTATTCTTGGTGACAAGTGCTGGCACAGAAGGCTACTTACTGGCTGTGTTGTCAGTATGACTGCTGTGTGGCCACCTGCTGTCCTCCTCAGTACGCAGTAATCATCAGTGTGAAAGACTGTGTTAGCCTGGTGACTGGGTCCTGGCTGTGTGGGATGGTGAATTTGGTCACTCACACAGTGCTGGCCATCACACTCACTCTGTGTGGGCCCCACCAGATCAGCCACTTTCTCTGTGACACCCCATTTCTCCTGAAACTCTCCTGCTCAAAAACCGCTGTCAATGAGTCTGCGCTTCAAGTTGTCAGTGCCACAATGGGCCTGAGCCCTGTCTTTTCACTGGAGGCTTCTACGCACTCATCATGGTGGCCATCCTGGGGATTCCCTCTGCCCAGGGCAGGAAGATGGCCTTCTCCACCTGTGCGTCCCCCCTCACTGTCGTGGTGGTCTTCTATGGAAAAGCCAACTTCCACTATGACAGGCCCAGAGAAGGCTGGAAACGGACACCCTGGTCTCTGTGCTCTTCTGTGTGGTGACCCCATGTTGAAGCTGATCATTCACAGGCTGAGAAGCAACGAGGTCCAGAGGGCCCTGAGGAAGCTTGCTGGGAGACAGAATGTATAGTGAGATAAAACTAGATGATGGTTTCATTCTAGGAAATGTCTTAGTTGTAGAAATATGTGAACTCTTCAGAAGCAATTACAAGAGCACTCTCTCCATACACAGTGTCTCATGACCATTGTGGTTCCCCTCCAACCAGGGGAAGCACACTGTGCTAAGTATGTGACACATTGTGACCTCACCTGGGTTCTCTAATTCACAGGTATTTCAGAGTATTTTTATTACTTTTGTCTCCAAAAAAAGCCTATACCCAAAGCAGTCAATCTCCTTTCCCCCAATATTGCAGCTCTAGCCAACACTAGTGAATGTGAAGTGCTATGTGCAATGTGACTTTGACTTGCATTTTCCTAATGGATCTTGATTCTAAGTTTTAAATAAACACCATTTCTGTGTTTCTCCTTCACATGTGGAAAGACCCATGTATACACTCGAGTTTCTGTGGATATTTTTAATGAAGTAATACTATATACGCCTTTTGGATCTGATTCCTTTCACTTAGGATGTTTGCAATTTTCAGTTATATTGTAGCTTGTATAAGTATTTTAGTTTATTCCTCCTTATTGTGACTGATTTCCATCTTATGAAAATGCCACATTTCTTTGTTAATTTCCCACTGGATAGTAATTTTTACTTTGTGTCTGTGTGGGTGTCGTACTGCAGATTGAACCCGGAGCCTCCTGCACACAAAACAATGTTCTACCACTAAGCCAAAGCCCAACCTTTTTCAAAATTTTGTTTTGAGACAGGGTCTTGTAAATTTGCCCAGGTTGTCCCTGAATTTGTGATCCTTCTGCCTCAGCTTCTTGAGTAGCTAGATTACAGACCTGCCTTGTCATTTTCACTTTTTGCCTAATATGAATAAGATTTTTATATATAATATGAACATTATGTATAATATGAACATTTTATGAACATTCATGTACAAATCATTTATGGACAACTTTTTTATTTATCTTGAGTTTGTAAGTAGGAGTGGAAGAGGTGGATTGTTAACTCCATATTTAACTTTCTGAAGAAGTTCCAGATAATTTTCAGACTAGTGGAACCAACTTACCTTATTATTAAGACTGGTTAATAAAGCTTCTGATTTCCTCACTCCCTTAACAACACATTGTTATCATTCCTTTTATTGTGACGACCCTGGAATGTGTGAAGTGCTTCATCAAATGTGCTTTAGCTTTGCCTTTCCCTGATGGCTAATCATTCTAAGATCTTTTAGGAGTACTGTTAATGTGCCTCTCCTAAGCATGAGGAAAACCCCATTGTATTATGGGAAATTTTAAGTTTTAGAGACTTACCTCTTTATTTAATACTTTTATTTTTATTTTTGTGCAGTAAAATGCTACAAGACTTTCAAGCTTGTTGTCTTTTCTCCATCTGTGCCCGAAAAAGCTGTTTGATGACTCTTTTTTCCCCTACTTTTAAACTCCATAGCAAACAATTTCTTCACCAGGTCATGAGCAAAATCATAAAATTAAGGGGCACGAAGTCATACAGGGTTTGGTAAGAGATCAGCCCTTAGCAGGAGTGGATAAGCTGAAGATAGTGGGGATGCTTTTAATATTGTGGCTTCTGATATATGTCCATCTGGCAAAGTATGTAACATGAAAGAAAAACTTCATATGCCATGCAAAATCCATCCCAATAAGTGTACACCCACCCTAACCCCTTCTCTCCCTAGGGGGAAGGGAGGGCAGTCTTGAGGTTTTGGCCACCCACAACTTCTTAGCAGAAATCTCACTCTGAACTTCTCTCACCCACATCGCAGAAGAGAGAGGACGCTGATCTTCTCGCTGAATGCTGGGAACAGGTGATTGCCAAGACATTAATGAATCCAACAGCGAATTAACTGCTCTCCATTGTTGCAATTGAACACAAGCCTTGGTCCTTGAGTTGTGTTTGCACACTGAGGAGTCCCAGAGTAGCTGTAGAGGAAAGGCTAGATGCATATTCCCAACAGGTGGGCCCCAGATCTCTATAAATGTCCATCACAGGAAAATGAATTGTGAGAGATCAGAAGATTTTGACTCCTTCATGAGGCCACAGATATGTGACAGGCAACTTTCAGAATAACAGATCCGTTTTGTGGTGAATGGAGACCAACAGCCAGTTTTAGCAAGAGCTTTCTTTGCAGCCCAGGTGCTAGTATGGAGAGCAGCAAGGGCCACACCAAAACCAGAAATCTACACCTCTCTGTGAGAGTTGCTGGTAAGTAGTTTATTTACCATCACGATTTTCAATAACACTATCCCAGAATCAGGATATACCGATGCCTTAAAAACATATTACAGAATATTGTACATATTTTCATTACCATTTTGATGGCATTTATGTAATGACCTATCATAGCACCTTTTCTATGTGTGTCTAAGTTTCCACAATACTACTTGTATTGCCAGAGTAGAAATAACTTCAGAGGTTATCACAAAACCTGAGGGATTTAGCATGATGCCTCCAGTACTGGAAGAAAACCCAAAACATAACCAGAAACCCTGGGATGCCTAAATTCCTTAAGTGAGATGATGTGTGTGGAAAATTACTTATGGTAAACAATAGATAATGCTAAGTGTTAATCCTCTGCTTTTGATGAGCAGGACAGAAAGGAATAATTTTTAGGGAGAAAGTATAGGGACACATTCTCATTATGATACAATATAGCATAACAATAGACCTACCAAAATATCTGTTTAAATAAAAATCATTATTGTAGAAGAAGTTATGTTTAGAAACGTATTCATTCACTACCTAGGGGTTTTCATCTTTATCTTACAACACATGGATGCTTCGGTATGGGAGTTGCAAGCAATTTATTAACTGTAATAAATCCCTGAAGCTTGTGAGTAATCTACTTCATACACAACCCCCCTCCTTTAAAAATATTATATTTTGGGGTCACTCATAAGTGACTTCATTCTCGTTCACCTGACTTTGAGATGACTGATTGGGAAAAAAAAGATGCAGAGCTGCTTGTTCTGTGGGAACTGAGCCGATGGGCTCCATAAGGGATATGTTTAGGAGACAGGAGACACTGAGTTCCTCAGAAGCCACTGGGCTATGCTGCCTCACTTATGCCCACAGAGGCTTTATTTTTCTCAGCAAGATATCTGCACCAGAACCACTGAACAGAAATGTCCTCTCGCCTCTGTCAAGTCTCTGTTAGATCCTTTAGGTCCCACACAGTACCGTCTTTAAAGAATCTTTTAAAAACTCTGCTCCATGGATGTACTTGACAGACCTTCTTCATTCTTCAAACCTTTACTGAGTGCACATTTACACAAGGTGTTGCCCTAGTGTTTAGAACACAATTGAGAGGCCCAACTAGGACCTGGAGGAGCGCATATTCAAGATGGAATGAGGGACTTTGACAAGTATTAAGTGCTCCATTCCCAGAGCTGCCCAAGCAAACACTAAGGGAAAATAATCATAATTTGTAGATTACATAGAATTGTTACCAAGTTTCCTGCACATATTGAGTTCACCTTCCCATTAGATTGTAAGTTGGTTGAAGGACAGTTTCAGAGACCAGCTCCAACAGGGGGTCTCAGGAGACGAACGATGGTGAGGAGTTGGAGAAAGAGGGAGTGGAGAAACAACACAGACACCAAAGTGAAGGTGTTGATCCTAATCTTTACTTGTGAAGTTGATCATATATACTTTTCATTTTGGCAGGCTTACAGTACTTTGTGGTTACAAAACAGGAATCATTATTCAAACAAAACAAAATATTACATAGCTACAATAAGAATAGAAGAATGTATCTTGGCTTATGCATAAGCAAGCATTTGTACTTTCAGTTCGAGTTTTGCTTTGAGCTGTTTCTGCTTAGTTAACTATTAATAATAGTTACAAATATCCCAGATTATTGGCCTATACCTTGACTATTCTTTCTTGACTTACTGACTGGAACCGGTGCCATGGTTACGGCAAGTAGTTGATTTGTTATTACTTGTAATCAAACAAAAGTAAGAGCAAAAACCATTGTGCACAGGAACAAGAACAAGTTGCCCAGTACTAAGCACTAATCTATCTTCTTAACATTAATTTTCCTTCTCTAGATTTTAATTTAATTTCTCAAAAACTTCCTTGACAGGAATACAGGGAGTTTTTCTTTAGACATTAACAATTTACACTCCACAGCTGAATCATTGCATTTAGAGCAAACAGATCTATGCTTTAGAAGTAGTTGCATTAATTGGGAAAGTCATGATTTTTCCTTTATACTTAATGGTCATATGAGAAATCAAAACTATACTTATTAAAGGAATACAAAAACAAATCAGCCCATTCCCAGAAACATACTGCGCTCCTCCAGAGGATGGACGCCTTGCGCCATCCACCTCAGTAGGGCCTTGCCATTGCCTGAGTCAGGGGAGGGGCGCAGCAGGACAGGGATCAGAGCTTATCATTTTTGGGTTTCTTAGTATATCTGGCTTCAGACTAAATTAGACCCTGTATAGGAACAAATTTGGTTTGAATTGAAACTAACCACTACCAAGAAAAAAAAATTTAAAATCCTAAATGGAAAAGAGAATTTTTTATTTTGAAGAATTTTATAAATAGAAGGATCTTACATATCTTATGAGGTAATTATTTGTCTTCCGTTTCCCTTTTATTCTAGAAGAAGCACAGGTGAAATAAAAAGAACTGAAAGAGCTTGCATAGTGGTGCACGCCTGTAACCCAGCAGCTCAGGAGGCTGAGGCAGGAGGATAGTGAGTTCAAAGACAGCCTCAGAAAAAACAAGGCACCAAGAAACTCATTGAGACCCTGTCTCTAAATAAAATATAAAATAGGCTGGGGATGTGGCTCAGTGGTCAAGCCCCTGAGTTCAATCTCCGGTAACTGCCCCCCTACACCCCGGCCCCAAAGAAACAGAACTGAAAGAGATGTTAAATGCTGAATTGAGTGCTGAATCTCCAAGACAGGAGGGAGGCTTTTTCCTGGTGAATTTGTTAAAATTTTAAACCTACCAGTTAGGGGTAAGGGCATCCCTGCATGTTAGGTGAAAGAGCCCAGCCTCCCCCAAAGTGTGTCCTTGGACCAGCATCACTGGGAACACTTGGAACTCGCTGACTGAGGCCAACTGTTCTGAACAATGACCTCTGATCTTTCCCTTGGCTCCAAGCACCCACACCACATGAAAGGATATGAGGACAACTCTGGGCCAGGCCAGATAGCTCATAGATTTAACAGTAATAAATTCACATTGCCACAAGCACCTGAAATCATTCAGATATTTTTCTGAATAAATTGACCTTGTACTGTGTGTGTGTGTGTGTGTGTGTGTGTGTTTATGTGTGTGTGTGTGTGTGTGTGTGTGTGTGTGTGTGTGTTTTAAGCAATTTACTGGGCTACATGTAAATTGGATTTAAAAATTTTAATCATTGCTTGTGCTATTGAGATCAAATAGGAATCATTGTTTACCTGATGTGCATAAGGGTTTTCATGACCACACCATTCTTCCTCGTTTTGGTCATGCCCGTTTTTTTTTTTTTTTTTTTTCGTTTGAGGAAATGAATCCCTAAGGTTAGTCAGGAAAACATTTCATTTATTGCCAAAGCAAAAAAAAAAAAAAAAGTTCTTCTTTTAAGACTGTAGACTTATTTATTTTATTTTGTGCTTAACTGAAGCACCGACTTTCTATTGAAATTTAAATACTTTAAGCTTCTTAAGGCCCTGAGATTTGGAATTTTAATGAAAGCTGTGTTGGCCTATTAATCATGTGCAATGAATTATTAGAACCAAAGACAAGAATGTCTGGACATTGAAGATAATAAGACAGTTTACTAATATATGGTATTATCATCAGGTAACAAAGTATCACTACAAATAATAGTTATTACATGATAAATTATCTGAATCAATTTTTTTTGTTTCTTAAATCATAATTGTTAATACATATTAAATGTACAAATTAATGTACATTTTGCAAATTAAAGGGATTCATTGATGTTTTCCTACTTGCATTAATATATTGTGCATTAATTTCAATTCTTTTTTCTGTAAAATGGGGATAATAGGTTATCTTATAGCATGTAAAAGTCTTATAGGCATTTAATAAGTGTTAGGTATTTTTATCTAATGTGTGTCTCTATTCGTTACTCAATTAAAAATCCTGATTGCATTCGGGTATGTAAAAATTCATCTTTTCAAAGAAATTCACTGTTTTTATAGAATGGATTATCCGAAATTCAATCTAATTTATACAGAAAAAATGCCACTTTTAAACTACATTAAACAAGGTTTTTAAAGTCAGGCATTTATGTGTATTGAAGCAATCTAAGAAGACTCACACTCAAATTATTTTTCTATGAAATATGCCCTAGATGATTATGATGATTATTGTTATTATTATTGCAGAGCAGAGGGTTTACTATTAAGTTGATCGAATTCCTATGCTGCATTATATAAATTCTAAGGAGCAAGTACATATTGTGTCACAAAGTGTCATTCATGAGTTATGATTGTTAATAATGGATTCTAATGGTGACCATGATGATGATTCAATCTAATGCCCTACATTAATAAAGAGCATAGAGGATAAGGAAAATTGTTTGGGTATCATCCTTCACCCTACCCCACACCCGTGACCTACAAGAAATTAGCCAGTAAAACCAAGGAAAAACTTATATGTAGATAAAATTATACAAACATACATTGGGAGATATTTTTAATGCCCCATGAAATTGTCCCTCCTGAACTGACCTTTATATTTAAGACCTTTACAATAGCAGTATGCACAACTTCAGAGATTGTATTTTTAAATCCCTGAACATTTACGTTTAGTTTTCCCTTTTACACATCCACAGACCATGTACCAATTTCCCATAGTAAAATGTGCTGGAACTGCCTTCTATGTGGAATTTTATTTCTTTTTCTGAAAACATCTAGATATCTACCTATAAAAGAGATTGTCATATTGATCTTTTTGATATGGGAAGTTAAAAGAAAGTACATGTCACTGATTTCTAAATGACTTGAAGTTCATCTAGGTAGTTGATAGAGAAAACAGAGAACGTAAGAAATGTAGTACAAGTACATGTAGCTTCCAGCTCCATTTCAAAGTTGATTTATTGTAAATCAATGCTAATAAGGTAACCTCTTGTTTAGGGAAATTATTTAGAGAAAGCGATACATACAACTGACCTAGATAGTGTGGTGTTTTTAGTCATTTCTGGATAAACTTTTACTACAATTTTCGTGAACACCAAGTATCACAAGAATCCCTACTTTCTCTATTTCCTTCTCTACTTTCGCTATTCCCCTGGGGGATTTCACATTCACCCTTTACTGTAACAGTTGCCTTCAAGACAATGACTCCCAAATCCACACCTGCAATTCTAGGCTGTCTGTGAAGGGCATTTCCACGTGATTATCCCACAGATAACTCACATTCAACATTACTCAAATCAAATCCACAAAAGCCTCCTCTACATCTGCTATTCATCACATACTCCTGTTTTCCTGAGTGATCCCAACAGCTAGCCAGCCTGCCAAAACTGATTTGTTGTCTTTACCGTGTCCTCTTCAACTAGGACTTTAAAGTTCTCCATATCCTTCTCCATGAGGGCTTCAGAAATTTTCTCCCAACTTCAACACAGCACGTCTTCAGATACAGACCACTTCACTTTGATCTTATTTTAGCACTCAGATCACTCTTTTGAACTAAACAGGTGTGTCTAAAACCTGGGGAACCAGGTTTCACAGTTATCGACCCGTGCTCCTTGGACTTACACGCACAATTCCATGAGTGGGTCTATCTGCGTGTTCTAGACCTAGAGTTCTGATGATTTTCTAAAACCCAGTCTATCTCTCTCCAGATGTCCCTGTTTTCAGTCTGCACTCACCTGAAAGAGATTTATGGTCCCCTATTTTTGATACTCTGCAATCTTTGATGTTTATGCTCATACCCAAGCCTGGCTTTCAGAGACACACCTGGGCTCTCTGGTGGCCCATGGCATGGTGGGGGGTGGGAGGTTTTCCGAGGTTTCTATTGCCATGTACCTTTCTTAGAAATCAGGCCTGACACAGCTTCACAGAGCCTAGTTTCAACCCCATAGGCTGATAACTTGCCACCTCTCCTAAAGTAGCGGGCTCCTCAGAATGACCCAGGGCTTGGCAGCATTTACTTGTACTATCCCACCAGCCCCTTGAAACCTAGCTGGAGTCTCCATAGAAACAGGGTACATCTCTATGGAAATGGGCTCCCTCCTCCCGCCCCAGTGTGATGCAGCTCTCAGAGAAGCTCAATACTGAGGGTCTTTCCTTTTATAGCAATTAGGATAACCAAGTGTTCTGCGCTTGCTGAACCTTAGATGGCAGATTCCTGCTATATTCTTTGAGATTTCTGCCATCAATGTTGCCTGAGATGCAAACTTGCCATCCCACTAACTATAAGACAGTGTTCTCAGTCAAGATTAATCCCACAACCAATAACACACACACACACACACACACACACACACACAACACACACACACACACACACATACACACACACATGCACACGCCCATCCATCATGGTGAGCAAGGCTTTGTATCTGTGATACAGACCGAATGCACCCACCAATCACATTCACTGCTTCAAACAGATCGTGATCAGGAAACAACTGATGTCACTTGTAAAATGTGATATGTCCTGGACTATCACTGTGGTAAAAAAGAAGTAGAGAAATGCAAAAAATAGGAGAAAATACTTAACCTCTTAGAGACCTATAAAAATATTTAGATGTGGTTCCAACCAATCCTGAGTGAAAAATCATCTTGAAAAAATGCTTTCACTTCTATTTATCAATTTACTTACTTACTTACTTACTTACTGCAGTACTGGGTACAGAAGGGCTGTTACAGAAAGCAGATTTTGGAGACTGGGTTGCAGAAGAATATTACGTAGAGCAGAGTTTGGAGACTGCGGTGCAGAAGGATTGTTACAGAGAGCAGAGATTGGCGACTGGGGTGTAGTTGAATTATTGCAGAGAGCAGAGGTTGGAGACTGTTGTGCAGAAGGATCGTTGCAGAGAGCAGAGGTTGGAGACTTGGGTGCAGATGGACGGTTGCAGAGAGCAGATGTTGGAGACGGGGATGCAGAAGGATCGTTGCAGACAGTAGGGATTGGAAACTGGGTTGCAGAAGGACTGTTACACAGAGCAGAGGTTGAAGACTGGAGTTTTGAAGGACTGTTGCAGAGGGCAGATTTTGGAGACTGGGGTGCAGAAGGACTGTTATAGAAAGCAGATGTTAAAGACTGAGATGCAGAAGGACAGTTACAGAGAGAAGAGGTATGAGACTTGGGTGCAGAAAGACTGATACAGAAAGCAGAGGTTAGAGACATGGGTCCAGAATGAACCTTACAGAGAGCATAGGTTGGAGACTGCAGTACAGAAGGACTGTTAGAGAGAGCAGAGTTTGGAGACCAGGGTACAGAAGGACTGTTTCAGAGTGCAGAGGTTGAAGAATGAAATGCAGAAGAACTGTTGCAGAGAGCTGAATTTGGAGACTGGGGTTCAGCAGGATTGTTGCAGGGAGCAGAGGTTGGAGACTGGGGTGAAAAAGGACTGATACAGAGATAAGAGTTTGGAGATTGAGGTGCAGACGGATCTTACAGAGAGCAGAGGTTGGAGAGTGGGTTGAAGAGAAACTGTTGCACAGAGCAGAGGTTGGAGACTGGGGTACAGAAGGACTGTTACAGAGAGCAGAGATTGGAGAATGGGTGGCAGAAGGATCTTACATAGAGCAGAGGTTGGAGACTGAGGGGCAGAATAAATGTTGCTAAGAGCAATGGTTGGAGACTGGGGTGCAGAAGGATTTTTGCAGGGAGCAGAGGTTGGAGACTGACATGTTGAAGGACTCTTGCAGACAACAAAGGTTGGAGAAAGGGGTGCAGAAGGACCGTTGCAGAGAGCAGATGTTGGAGACTGAGGTGCAGGAGGATTGTTACAGTGAGCAGAGGTTGCAGTCTGGGGTGAAGAAGGACTGTTACGGAGATCAGAGGTAGGGCACTGGGGTGTAGAAGGATTTTAAGAGAGAAGAGTTTGGAGACTGCGGTGCAGACGAACTGTTGCACAGAGCAGAGGTTTGAGACTGGGGTGCAGAAGGACTCTTACAGTGAGCAGAGTTTGGATACTGGGTTGCAGAATGATCTTACATAAAGCAGAGGTTGGAGACTGAGGTACAGAAGAAAGGATACACAGAGCAGAGTTTGGAGACTGGGGTGTACAAGGACTGTTGCCGAGAACAGAGGTTGGAGACTGTCGTGCACAAGGACCGTTGCAGAGAGCAGAGGTTGGAGACTTGGGTGAAAAAAGAATGTTGCAGATTGTTACGGAGAGCAGAGGTTGGAGACTGGCATGCAGAAGGACGGTTGCAGAAAGCAGAGTTTGGAGACTGAGGTGAAGAAGGACTGTAAAGAGAGCAGAAGTTTGTTACTGGGGTGCAGAAGGACTGATACAGAAAGCAGAATTTGGAGACTGGAGTGCAGAAGGCCTGTTACAGAGAGCACAATTTGGAGGCTGGGGTTATGAAGGACTGTTACATAGAGCAGAGTTTGAAGACTGGGTTGCATAAGGATCTTACAGAGAGCAGAGAATGGAGACTGAGGTGCAGAAGCACTGTTACAGAGAGTAGAAGTTGGAGACTGAGGTCTAGAAGGACCGTTGCAGAGAACAGAGGTTGGAGACTGAGGTGCAGAAGGATTCTTAAAGAGAGCAGAGGTTGGAGACAGGGGTGCAGAAAGACTGATGCAGAGAGCAGAGGTTTTAGACTGGGATGTACAAGGACAGTTGCAGAGAGAAGAGGTTGGAGATTGGGGTTCAGAAGGACTGTAGCAGAGAGCAGAGGTTGGAGATAGGGGTGCAGAATGAGAGTTACGCAGAGCAGAGGTTGGGGACTGGGTTGCAGAAGGACTGACACAGAAAGCAGAGGTTGGAAATTGGGGTTCAGAAGTTCCCTTACAGAGAGCAGAGGTTGGAGAATGCAGTACAGAAGGAATGTTACAGAGAGCAAAGTTTGGAGACTGGGGTGCAGAATGACTGTTGCAGAGAGCAGATGTTGGAGATTGAAGTGCAAAAGGACTGTTGCAGAGAACAGAGGATGGAGACTGGGGTGCACAAGGACTGTTGCAGAGAGCTGTGGTTGCAGACTGAGTTGCAGAATGACGGTTACAGAGGACAGAGTTTGGAGACTATGGTTCAAACCACTGATACAGAAAGCACAGTTTGGATACTGGCGTGCATAAGGACCCTTACAGAGAACAGAGGTTGGAGACTGTGGTACAGAAGGACTGTTACAGAGAGCAGAGGTTGGAGTCTGGGTTGCAGAAGAACCGATGTAGAGAACAGAGTTTGGAGACTGGGGTGCAGAAGGACCCGTTGGGGCGATTAGAGTATGGAGACTTGGGTGTAGAAGGACTGTTGCAGAAAGCAGTGATTGGAGTCTGAGTTACAGAAGGACTGTTACAGAGAACAGAGTTTTGAGACTGGGGTGCAGATGGATTATTGCAGAGAGCAGAGTTTTCAGACTGAGGTACAGAAGAACTGTTGCAGGAAGCAGATGTTGGAGACTGGGGTTCACAAGGACTGTTGCAGCTAGCAGAGGTTTCAGACTGGGATGCAGAAGGATCGTTGCAGAGAGCAGAGGTTGGAGGCAGAGGTGCAGAAGCATTGTTACAGAGAGCAGATGTTGGAGACTGGGGTGCAGAAGGACTGTTGCAGAGAGCAGAGGTTTTAGACTGGGATGTAGAAGGACTGTTGCAGAGAGTAGAGGTTGGAGATTGGGGTCCAGAAAGACTGTAGCAGAGAGCAGAGGTTAGAGATTAAAGTACAGAAGGACAGTTAAACAGAGCAGAGGTTGAAGACTGTCATGAAAAATTCTTGTTACATAGAGTAGAGGTTGGAGACTGAGGGGCAGAAGGATTGTTACAGAGAGCAGAGTTTGCAGACCGGGGTGCAGAAGGAATGTTGCAGAGAGAAGACGTTGGAGACTGGGGTGCAGAAGGACTGTTGCAGAGAGCAGAGTTTGGAGACTGGGGAGCAGAATGACTGTTACAGAGAGCAGAGGTTTGATACTGACGTGCAGAAAGACTCTTAGTGAGAGCAGAATTTGGAGACTATGGTGCAGAAGGATTGATACAGAAAGCAGAGTTTGGAGTATGTGCTGCAAAAAGACCTTTACAGAGAGCATAGTTTGAAGACTGCAGTATAGAAGGACTGTTGCATAGAGAAGAGGTTGGAGACTGAGGTGTAGAAGGATAGATACAGAGAACAGAGTTTGGAGACTGGGGTTCAGAAAGACTGATACAGAAAGCAGAGTTTGGAGACTGGGGTGTAGAAGGACCCTTACTAAGAGAAGAGGTTGGAGACTGCAGTACAGAAGGACTGTTACAGAGAGCAGATGTTTAAGACTGGGGAGCAGAAGGACTGTTGCAGAGGACAGAGTTTGTAGACTGGGGTGGAGAAGGAATGTTACAGAGAGCAGAGTTTGGAAACTGGACTGCAGATATGTCTTCCAGAGAGCAGAGGTTTGAGACTGTGGTGCAGAAGAATTGTTGCAGAGAGCAGACATTGGAGACTGGGGTCCAGAATGATCATTGCAGAGAGCAGAGTTCAGAGACTGAGGTGAAGAAGGACTGTTACAGAGAGAAGAGTTTGGAGACTGGGGTGGAGAAGAATCGTTGCAGAGAGAAGAGGTTGGAGACTGTTGAGCAGAAGGACTCTTACAAAGTTCAGAGTTTAAACACTTTGTTGCAAAAGGATCTTACAGAGACCAAAGTTGGTGCAGAAGGACTGTTAGAGAGAGCAGAGTTTTGATACAGGGGTGCAGAAGAATCTTACAGAGAGCAGAATTTGGAGACTGAGGTGCAGAAGGACTGTTGCAGATATCAGAAGTTCGAGAGTGGAATGCAGTTGGATCATTGCAGAGAGCAGATTTTGCAGACTGAGGTGTAGAAGGCCTGCTACAGAGAGAGGAGTTTGGAGACTGGCTTGCAGAAGGCCTGTTACAGAGAGGAGAGTTTGGAGACTGAGGTGCAGGTGGACTGTTACAGAGAGCAGTGTTTAGAGACTGGGGTGCAGAAGGATCATGCAGAGAGCAGAGGTGTCAGACTGAGGTGCAGAAGGACTGTTACAGAGAGCAGAGGTTGGAGACTGAGGTGTAGAAGGACTGTTACAAAGAGCAGAGTTTGGACACTGAGGTTCAGAAGGACTGTTACAGAAAGCAGAGGTTAGAAATTGGGGTGCAGAAGGACCGTTACAGAGACCAGAGTTTGGTGACTGCGGTTTAGAAAAACGGTTACAGAGAGCAGAGTTTGGAGACAGGGGTGCAGAAGGAATGTTACAGAGAGAACAGGTTGGAGACTGAGGTACAGAAGGATAGATACAGAGAGAAGAGGTTTGAGACTGGGGTTAAGAAGGACCGTTACAGAGAGCAGATGTTGGAGACTGAGGAGCAGAATGACTGTTGCAGAGGACAGAGTTTGGAGACTGGGGTGCCGCAGAACACTTGCAGAAAGCAGAGGTTAAATACTGGGTGTAGAAGTAATGTTACAGAGAGAAGAATTTCGAATCTGGAGAACAGGTTGGAGACTGAGGCGCAGAAGGATCTTACAGAGAGAAGAGTTTGGAGACTGAGGTGCAGAAGTCCTGTTACATAGAGCAGAGCTAGAAGAAAGGGGTGCAGAAGGATCTTACAGAGAGCAGAATTTGGAGACTGAGGTGCAGAAGGACTATTGTTGAGATCAGAGTTTGGAGACTGGGGTGCAGTAGGATCATTGCAGATAGCAGAGTTTGGAGACTGGGGTGCAGAAGTATCGTTGCAGAGAGCAGAGTTTGGAGACTGGCGTGCAGAAGGCCAATTACAGAGAAGAGAGGTTGGAGACTGGGGTGCAGAAGGACTGTTATACAGAGCACTGTTTGGAGACTGGGGTGCAGACGGACTGTTGCAGAGAGCAGAGTTTGTAGACTGAGGTGAAGAAGCACTATTACAGAGGGCAGAGGTTGGAGAATGGGGTCCAAAAGACCTGTTACAGAGAGCAGAGGTTGGAGAATGGGGTGCAGAAGGACTGTTACAGAGAGCAGAGTTTTGAGACTGGGGTGCAGAAGGATCTTTGCAGAGAACAAAGTATTCATACTGAGGTGCAGAAGGACTGTTGCAGAGAGCAGAGTTTGGAAACTGAGGTGCAGAAGGAGTGTTACAGAGAGCAGAGACTGGAGACTTAAGTGCAGAGGGACCGTTAATTGGAGCAGATTTTTGAGAGTGCACTACAGGAGGACTGTTACAGAGAGCAGAGGTTGGAGACTGTGGTGGAGAAGGACTGTTGCAGAGAGCAGAGGAAGGAGACTGGGGTGCAGAAGGATGTTTGTGGAAAGCAGAGTATTGAGACTGGTGTTCAGAAGGACTGTTACAGAGAACAGAGTTTTGAGAAGGGGATCAGAAGGATTGTTACACAGGGAAGAGTTTGGATTCTGGATTGCAGAAGAATCTTACAAAGAGCAAATGTTGGAGATTGAGGTGCAGAAGGACTGTTACAGAGAGTAGAGGTTAGAGACTGAGGTGCAGAAGGACTGTTGCAGAGAGCAGATGTTAGAGACTGGGGTGCGGAAGGACCTTTTCAGAGAGCAGATGTTGGAGAATGAGGTGCAGAAGGATTGTTACAGAGAGCAGAGGTGGAATACTGAGGTTCAGAAGGACCATTGCAGAGATCAGAGTTTGGGAACTGAGGTGAAGAAGGATCGTTGCAGAGAGCAGTGTTTTCAAACTGAGTTGCAGAAGGACTGTTGCAGATAGCAGATGTTGGAGACTGGGTGCAGAAGGTTTGTTGCAATAAGCAGAGGTTGGAGACTAATGTGCAGAAGGACTGTTGTTGATAGCAGAGGTTGGAGACTGGGGTGTAGAACGACTGTTGCAGGGACAAGAATTTGAGACAGCGGTGCTTAAGGACTGTTGCAGATAGCAGAGGTTGGAGACTGAGATGCAGAAGGACTGTTACAGAGAGTAGAGGTTGGAGACTGAGGTACAGAAAGATTGTTACAGAGAGCAGAGGTTAAAGATTGGGGTGAAGAAGGACTGTTGCAGATAGCAGAGTTTGGAGACTGGGGTGTAGTAGGACTTTTGCAGAGAACAGAGTTTGGAGACTAGGGTGCAGACGGACCATTTCTGAGAACAGAGGTTGGAGACTCAGGGGAAGAAGAATTGTTACAGGGAACAGAGGTAGGATACTGGTTTTAAAAAGACTCATCCACAAAGCATAGGTTGGAGAATGGGGTTCAGAAGGCCTGTTACAGAGAGCAGCGGTTGTAGACTGAGGTGCTGAAGGTTCATTACAGAGAGCAGAGGTTGAGGACTGAGGTGCAGTAGGAATGTTACAGAGAGGAGCGGTTGGAGACTGGGGTGCAGAAGGATTCTTACAGAGAGCAGAGGATGGAGACTGTGGTGCAGAAGGAGTGTTACAGAGAGCAGAGGATGGAGACTGGTGTGTAGAATGAACGTTACAGAGAGCAGAGTTTGTAGATTGGTGATCAGAAGAACTGTTACAGAGAGCAGATGTTTGAGAATGGGGTGCAGAAGGTCTGTTGCAGAGAGCAGAGTTTGGAGACTGAGGTGCAGAAAGCTCGTTACAGAGAGCAGAGGTTGAAGACTGGGGTGCAGAAGGCCTGTTACAGAGAACAGAGTTTGGAGACTGAGGTGAAGAAGAATTTTTACAGAGAGTAGAGTTTGGACACTGATGTGCAGAAGGACTATTAAAGAGAGCAGAGCTTGGGGACTGCGGTGCAGAACGACTTTTGCAGAGAGCAGAGGTTGGAGACTTAGATGCATAAGAATCGCTACAGAGAGCAGAGGTTGGAGACTGGGGTTCAGCAGCACAGTTGCAGAGAGCACTTGTTGGAGACTGGGGTGCAGAAGAATTGTTGCAGAGTGCAGAAATTTGAGACTGGGGTGAAGAAGGACTGTAGCGGAGAGCAGATGTTGGAGACTGGGGTACAGTAGGATCGTTGCAGAGAGTAGAGTTTGGAGACTGGTGTGTAGAAGGACTTTTTCAGAGAGAAGAGCTTGGAGACTGGGGTGCAGAAGGACTGTTGCAGAGAGCAGAGGTTGGAGACTGAGCTGCAGAAGGACTTTTACGGAGAGCAGAGTTTGGAGACTGGGGTGCAGAATAACTAATATGGAAAGTAGAGTTTAGAGTCTCAGGTGCAGAAGGACCGTTACAGACAGAAGAGGTTGGAGACTGCGGTACAGAAGGACTGTTACAGAGAGAAGAGTTTGGAGCCTGGGGTGAAGAAGGACTGTTACAGAGAAAAGAGGTTGGATACTGGGGTGCAGAAGGATCGTAGCAGAGAGCTGAGTTTTTAGACCTAGGTGCAGAAGGACTGTTATAGAGAGCAAAGTTTGGATACCGGTGTGAAGAAGGATCTTACAGAGAGCAGAGGTTGAAGACTGGGTGCAGAAGGACTGTTGCAGCGAGCATGGTTGGAGACTGAGGTGGAGAAGGATCATTGCAGAGAGAAGAGGTTGGAGACTGGGGTGCATTATGCCTGTTACAGAGAGCAGAGTTTGGAGACTGTTGGCAGAAGACCTGTTACAGAGAACAGAGGTTGTAGACTGGTGTGCTGATGGATTGTTACAGATAGCAGAGAATGGTGACTGAAGTGCAGAAGGACTCTTACAGAGAGCAGAGTTTGGAAACTGAGGTGCAGAAGGATCATTGCGGAGAGCAGAGGTTGGATTATGAGGGTCAGAAGGGTCGTTGCAGAGAGCAGAGGTTTCAGACTGTGGTGCAGAAAGATCGTTACAGAGAGGAGAGTTTGGAGACTGGGGTGCAGAAGGACAGTTACAGAGAGCACCGATTAAGACTGGGGTGTAGAAGAAATGTTGCAGAGAGCAAAAGTCGGAGAATGGGTTGCAGAAGGACTCTTACTGAGAGCAAAGTTTGAAGACTGGGGTGCAGAAGAACTGAAACAGAAAGCTGACGTTGGAGAATGGGGTGCAGAATAACCATTACAGAGAGCAGAGTTTTGAGACTGCGGTACAGAAGGACTGTTACAGAGAGTAGAGTTAGGATACTGGTGTGCAAAACGACTGATCCAAAAATCATAGGTTGGAGAATGGGGTTCAGAAGGCCTGTTACAGAGAGCAGCAGTTTGAGACTGACGTGCTGAAGGTTCATTACAGAGAGCAGAGGTTGGACACTGAGGTGCAGAAGGACTGTTACAGAGAGGAGCGGTTGGAGACTGGGGTGCAGAAGGATTCTTACAGAGAGCAGAGGAAAGAGACTGGGGTGCAGAAGGACAGTTGCAGCGAGAAGAGGATTGAGACTGAGGTAAAGAAGGATCCTTGCAGAGAGAAGAGGTTGGAAACTGGGTTGCAGAAGGCCTGTTACAGAGTGTAGTGTTTGGAGAGTGGGGTGCAGAAGGTTTGTTACAAAGAGCAGAGCTTGGAGACTAAGGTTCAGAAGGATCGTTTCAGAGAGCAGAGGTTGGAGAATGGGGTGCAGAAGGACCGTTACAAATTGCAGAACATGTAGACTGAAGTGGAGAAGGATCTTAAAGAGAGCAGAGGTTGAAGACTGAGGTGCAGAAGTATAGCTATAGAGAGCAACGTTTGGAGACTGGGGTGTAGCAGGACAGTTACAGAGAGCACAGGTTGGAAACTGGGGTGCAGAAAAAATGTTGCAGAGAGCATAGATTTGAGACTGGGGTGAATAAGGACTGTAGCGGAGAGCAGAGATTGGAGACTGGAGTGCAGAAGGACTGTTGCAGAGAGCAGAATTTGAAGACTGGGATGCAAAAAGATCCTTGCAGAGAGCAGTGGTTTGATACTGGAGTGTAGAAGGACTGTTGCAGAGAGAATAGCTTGGAGACTGGGGTGCAGAAGGACTGTTGCAGAGAGAAGAGGTTGGAGACTGAGGTGCAGAAGGACTGTTATAGAGAGCAGAGGTTGAAGCCTGGGGTGAAGAAGGATCGTTGTAAAGATCAGAGGTTTCATACAGAGGCTTAGAAGGACTGTTACAGAGAACAGAGGTTGGAGTCTGAGGTGCAGAATGACTGTTACAGAAAAAAAGAGGTTGGCAATTGGGGTGCAGAAGGACCGTTATAGAGAGCAGAGTTTGGAGACTTTGGTGCAGAAGGATTGTTGTAGAGAGCAAATGTTGAAGACTAGGGTGCAGAAGGACCATTACAGAGAGCAAAGATTGGAGACTGAGGTGCAGAAGGACTTTCACAAAGAGCAGAGCTTGGATACTGGGGTGCAGAAGGACTGTTACAGAGAGGAGAGGTTGAAGAAAAGGATACAAAAGGACGTTGGAGACTGGGATGCAGACGGATCGTTGCAGAGAGCAGATGTTGGAGACTGGTGTGTGGAAGGACTTTTGCACAGAGCAGAATTTTGAGACTAGGGTGTAGAAGTACTTTTGCGGAGAGCAGAGTTTGGGGACTGAGGTGCAGAAGAACTGTTACAGAGAGCAGAGGTTTTAGACTAGGGTGCAGAATTACTGACACGGAATGTAGAGGTGGCGACTGAGGTGCAGTATGACTGTTACAGAGAGCAAATTTTGTAGTTTGGGGTGCAGAAGGACTGCTGCAGAGAACAGAGGTTGGATACTGGGGTGCAGGAGGGCCGTTGCAGAGAGATGAGGTTGTAGACTGAGGTGCAGAATGACTGTTACAGAGAGCAAAGTTTGGAGAACGGGGGGCAGAATGATCTTACAGAGAGCAGAGCGTGGAGACTGGGGGGCAGAAGGACTGTTGCAGAGAGCAGAAGTTGGAGACTGAGGTGCAGAAGGCCTGTTACAGAGAGCAGAGTTTGCAGACTGGGTTTCAGAAGACCTGTTACACAGAGCAGATGTTGTGGAACTGGGGTGCAGAAGGATTGTTACAAATAGCACAGTTTGGAGACTGGGGTTTAGAAGGATTGTTGCAGAGAGCAGAAGATTCAGACTGAGGCTGAAAATGTCTGTTACAGAGAGCAGAGTTTGGAAATTGGGGTGCAGAAGGACCCTTATAGAGAGAAGAGGTTGGAGACTGCCGTACAGAAGGACTGTTACAGAGAGCAGAGTTTGGAGACTGGGGTGCAGAAGGACCATTGCAGAGAGCACATGTGGGAGACTGGGATGCAGAAGGATCGTTGCAGAGAGCAGAAGTTGGAGACTCAGGTGCAGAAGGATCGCTACCGAGAGCAGAGTTTGGAGACCGGGGTGCAGTAGGATAGTTTCAGAGAGCACAGGTTGGACACTGCGGTGCAAAAGAAATGTTGCAGAGAGCAGAGGTTGGAGACTGGGGTGCAGAAGGACTGTAGCAGAGAGCAGAGGTTGGAGACTGTAGTGTAGAAAAACTGTTGCTGAGAGCAGACGTTGGAGACTGGGATGCAGAAAGATCGTTGCAGAGAGCAGATGTTGGAGACTGGGATATAATAAGACGTTTGCAGAGAGCAGAGGTTGGAGACTGGGGTGCAGATAGACTCTTGCAGAGAGCAGAGTTTGGAGCCTGAGGTTGAGAAGGACTGTTACAGAGAGCAGAGGTTTTAGACTGGGGTGCTGAATAACTGATACGGAAAGTAGAGTTTGGAGACTGGGGTGCAGAAGGACTGTTACAGAGAGCAGAGTTTGTAGCCTGGGGTGCAGAAGGACAGCTGCAGAGAACAGAGGTTTGATACTGAGGTGCACATGGGCCGTTGCAGAGAGATGAGGTTGGAGACTGAGGTGCAGAATGACTGTTACAGAGAGCAAAGTTTGGAGAACGGGGTGCAGAAGGATCTTACAGAGAGCAGACGTTAGATACTGGGATGCAGAAGGATACTTGCAGAGAGTAGAGGTTGGAGACTGGGTGTAGAAGGACTTTTGCAGAGAGCAGAGGTTAAAGAATGGGGCGGAGAAGGCCTGTTACAGAGACCAGAGTTTGGAGACAGGGTTTCAGAAAACCTGTTACAGAGAGCAGATGTTGGAGACTGGGGTGCAGAAAAATTGTTACAGATAGCACAGTTTGTAGACTGTTGTTTAGAAGGATTGTTGCAGAGAGCAGAATTTTTAGACTGAGGCTTAGTAGGACTGTTACAGAGAGGAGAGGTTAGAAATTATGGTGCAGGAGGAGCGTTATAGAGAGAAGTGTTTGGAGACTGGGGTGTAGAAGGACCATTTCAGAGAGCAGTTATTAAAGACTGGGGTGCATTAGGACTGTTACACAGAGCAGACGTTGGAGACAGAGGTGCAGAAGGATTTTTACAGAGAGCAGAGATTGGAGACTGGGGTGCAGAAAGACAATTACAGAGAGTAAAGGATGGAGACTGAGGTGCAGAAGAACTTTTACAGAGAACAGATGTTGGAGACTGAGGTGTAGTAAGATCGTTGCAGAGAGAAGAGTTTGGAAACTGGGGTGCAGAAGGACTGTTACAGAAAACAGAGGTTGGCAATTGGAGATAAGATGGACCGTTACAAAGAGAAGAGGTTGGAGACTGCTATATAAAAGGGCTTTTACAGAGAGCAGAGTTTGGAGACTGGATAGAAGAAGGATCGTTGCAGAGAGCAGATGTTGGAGACTGGGGTTCAGAAGGACTGTTACAGAGAGCACAGGTTGGAAACTGGGGTGCAGAGGTAATATTTCAGACCGCAGAGTTTGAAGACTTGGGTGCATAAGGACTTTGGCAGAGAGCAAAGTTTGGAGACTGTGGTGCAGAAGGACTGATACAAAGATCAGAGGTTGGAGATTGGGGTGCAGAAGAATCGTTTCAGAGAGCAGAGGTTGGAAACTAAGGTGCAGAAGGATCGTTACACAGAGCAGATTTTGGTTACTGGGATGTAAAAGGATGCTGCAGAGAGCAGAGCTTGGAGACTGATGTGCAAAAGGACTGATAAAGAGAGCAGATGTTGGAGACTGGGTTGCAGAAGTACTGTCGCAGAGAGCAGAGGTTGGAGACTCGGGTGCAGAAAGACTGTTTCAGAGAGCAGAGCTTGGAGACTGGGGTGCCGAAAGACTGTTTCAGAGAACAGATTGTGGAGACTGGGGTTCAGAAGAACCTTTGCAGAGAGCAGAGGTTGGAGACTGAGGTGCAGAAGGATTGTTACAGAGAGCAGAGTTTGGAGACTGGGGTGCAGAAGGACTATCAAAGAGATCAGAGGTTGGAGACTGAGGTAAAGAATGATCGTTGCAGAGAGCAGAGATTTGAGACTGGGGTGCAGAAGGCCTGTTACAGAGAGCAGAATTTGGAGACTGGGTTTCAGAAGACCTGTTGCAGAGAACAGATGTTGGGGACTGGGGTGCAGAAGGATTGTTACAGATAGCACAGTTTGGAGACTGGGGTTTAGAAGGATTGTTGCAGAGAGCAGAAGTTTCAGACTGAGGCTTAAAATGACAGTTACAGAGAGAAGAGTTAGGAAATTTGGGTGCAGAAGGACCCTTATAGAGAGAAGAGGTTGGAGACTGCCATACAGAAGGACTGTTACAGAGAGCTAAGTTTGGAGACTGGGGTGCAGAAGGACCATTGAAGAGAGCAGATGTGGGAGACTGGGATGCAGAAGTATCATTGTAGAGAGCAGAAGTTGGAGACTCAAGTGCAGAAGGATTGCTATAGAGAGCAGAGTTTGGAGACCGGGGTGCAGTAGAATAGTTTCAGAGAGCACAGGTTGGAGACTGGGGTGCAAAAGAAATGTTGCAGAGAGCAGAGGTTGGAGACTGGGGTGCAGAAGGACTGTAGCAGAGAGCAGAGGTTGGAACCTGGGGTGTAGAAGGACTGTTGCTGGGAGCAGAGTTTGGAGATGGGATGCAGAAAGATCGTTGCAGAGAGCAGATGTTGGAGCCTGGGGTATAATAAGAGGTTTGCAGAAAGGAGAGGTTGGAGACTGGGGTGCAGATGGACTGTTGCAGAGAGCAGAGGTTGGAGACTGAGGTTCTAAGGACTGTTACAGAGAGCAGAGGTTTTAGACTGCGGTGCAGAATAATTGATACGGAAAGTAGAGTTTTGAGACTGGGGTGCAGAAGGACTGTTGCAGAGAGCAGATGTTGGAGACGAGGTGAAGAATGATCGTTTCAGAGAGAAGAGGTTGGAGACTCTGGTGCAGAAGGCCTGTTACAGAGAGCAGAGATTGGAGACTTGGGTGAAGAAAGCCTGTTACAAAGAGCAGAGTTTGGAGACTGGGGTGCATAAGGACTGTTAAAGAGAGCACAATTTCGTGACTGGGCTGCAGAAGGGTCTTACAGAGAGCATTTTGTTGACTGAGGTTCAGAAGGACTGTTACATCCAGCAAAGTTTGGAATCTTGGGTGCAGAAGGATTTTTGCAGAGAGCCGTGTTTTCAGACTGAGGTGCAGAAGGACTGTTTCAGAGAGCAGATGTTGGATCCTAGGGTGCAGAAGGACTGAAACAGAGAGCAGAGTTTGGAGACTGGGTTGCAGAAGGGTTGTTGCAGAGAGCACAGGTTGGAGACTGGGGTGCAGAAGGCCTGTTTCAGAGAGCAGAGTTTGAAGACTGGGGTGCAGAAGGCCTGTTACAGAGAGCAGAGTTTAGGGACTGGGGTGCAGAAGACTGCTACAGAGAGCAGCGTTTGGATAATGGGTTGCAGAAGGATCTTGCAGAGAGCAGAGGTTGGAGACTGAGGTGCACAAGGACTTTTACAGAGAGTAGAGTGTGGCGACTGTGGTGCAGAAGTAGTGTTACAGAGAGCAGAGTTTGGAGATTTCTGGTGAAGAAGAACTGCTACTGAGAGCAGAGGTTGGAGACAGGGGTGCACAAGGACTGATACAGAGATCAGAGGTTGGAGACTGGGTACAGAAGGATCGTTGCAGAGAGCAGAGGTTGGAAACTGAGGTTCAGAAGGATCGTTACACAGAGAAGATTTTGGTTACTGGTGTGTAAAACGAATGCTGCAGAGAGCAGACGTTGGAGACTGAAGTGTAAAAGGTCTGATACAGAGAGCAGAAGTTGGAGACTGGGGTGCAGAAGTACTTTAGCAGAGAGCAGAGGTTGGAGACTGGGATGCAGAAGGACTGTTGCAGAGAGCAGAGGTTGGAGACTGGGGTGCAGAAGGACTTTTGTAGAGAATAGAGTGTAGAGACTGGGGTGCAGAAGAACCGTTGCAGAGAGCAGAGGTTGGAGACTGAGGTGAGAAGGATTGTTACAGAGAGCAGAGGTTGGAGACTGGGGTGCTGAAGGACTGTTACAGAGAGCAGAGTTTGCAGACTGGGGTGCCGAAGGACTGTTACAGATAGCACAATTTCGAGACTGGGTTGCAGGAGGATCTTACAGAAAGCATTTTGTAGACTGAGGCTCAGAAGAACTGTTACAGAGATCAAAGTTTGGAAACTCGGGTGCAGAAGGCTTTTTGCAGAGAGCCGAGTTTTCAGACTGAGGTGCAGAAGGACTGTTTCAGAGAGCAGATGTTGGATCCTGGAGTGCAGAAGAACTGTTATAGAGAGCAGAGTTTGGAGACTGGGATGCAGAAGGATCGTTGCAGAGAGCACAGGTTGGAGACAGGGGTGCAGAAGGCCTGTTACAGAGAGCAGAGTTTAAGACTGGGATGCAGAAGGCCTGTTACAGAGAGCAGAGTTTGGAGCCTGGGGTGCAGAAGACTCTTACAGAGAGTAGCCTTTGGAGAATGAGTTGCAGAAGGATCTTAGAGAGACCAGAGGTTGGAGACTGAGGTGCAGAAGGACTTTTACAGAAAGTACAGGGTGGAGACTGGGGTGCACAAGGAGTGTTACAGAGAGCAGAGTTTCGAGATTGGGGGGCAGAAGAACTGTTACTGAGAGCAGAGGTTGGACACAGGGGTGCAGAAGGACTGTTTCAGAGAGCAGAGTTTGGAGACTGAGGTGCAGAAGGACTGTTAGAGAGAGCATATTTTGGAAACTGGGATGTATAAGGACCATTGCAGAGAGCAGAGGTTGGAGACTGGGGATAAGAAGGATCCTTGCAGAGAGCAGATGTTGGAGACTGGGTGCAGAAGTACTATTAATGAGAGCAGAGGTTGGAGACTAAGGTGCAGAAAGATCATTTCTGAGTGCAGAGGTTTGAGACTGGGGTGCAGAAGGACTGTTACTGATTGCAGAACTTTGAGATTTAAGGGGCAGAAGGACATTTACAGAAAGGAGAGGTTTGAGACTGGGGTGCAAACGGATTCTTACAGAGAGTAGAGGATTGAGACTGGGGTGCAGAAGGATCGTTGCAGAGAGAAGAGGTTGGAGAATGAGGTGCAGAAGGATCACTACAGAGAGCAGAGTTTGGAGACTGGGGTGCAGCAGGACAGTTACAGAGAGCACAGGTTAGATACTTTGGTGCAGAAAAAATGTTGCAAAGAGCAGAGGTTAGAGACTGGGGTGCAGAAGTACTGTAGCTGCGAAAAGAGGTTTGAGACTGGGGTGCAGAAGGACTGTTACAGAGTTCAGAGGTTGGAAACTGTGGTGCAGAAGGATGTTGCAGAGAACAGAGGTTGGAGACTGAGGTGCAAAAGGATCGTTGCAGAGAGAAGAGGTAGGAGACTGGGGTGCAGAAGGCCTCTTACAGAAAGCAGAGTTTGGAGACTGGGGTGAAGAATACCTGTTACAGAGAGCAGATGATGGAGGCTGGGGTGCAGAAAGATTGTTACAGAAAGCACATTTTGGAGACTGTGGTGCAGAAGGATCGTTGCAGAGAGCAGAGGTTTCAGAATGAGGCTTAGAAGGACTGTTACATAGAGCAGAGGTTGGAATCTGAGGTGCAGAAGGACTGTTATAGAAAGCAGAGTTTGGCTATTGGGGTGCAGAAGGACAGTTATAGAGAGAAGAGGTTGGAGACTGCGGTACAGAAGGATTGTTAGAGAGAGCAGAGTTTGGAGACTTTGGTGCAGAAGGACCGTTGTAGAGAGCAGATGTTGGAGTCTAGGGTGCAGAAAGACTGTTACAGAGAGCAGACGTTGGAAACTGAGGTTCAGAAGGATTGTTACAGAGAGCAGAGGTTCGAGATTGGAGTGCAGAAGAACTGTTACAGAGAGGAGAGATTGGAGACTGAGGTGCATAAAGACTGTTAAAGAGAGCAAAGTTTAGAGACTGAGGTGAAGAAGGATTGGTACAGATAGGAGAGGTTGGAAGGTGTAGAAGGACTGTAACAGAGAGCAGAGGTTGGAAACTGGGGTGCAGAGGGATCGTTGCAGAGAGCAGAGGTTGGAAACTGAGGTGCACAAGGATCGTTGCAGAGAGCAGAGGTTGGAGACTGAGGTGCAGAAGGATCGTTACAGAGAGCAGAGTTTGGAGACTGGGGTCAGAAATACAGTTACAGAGAGCACAGTTTAGAGACTGGTGTGCAGAAGAAATCTTGCAGTGAGCAGAGATTGATTGGAGACTGCGGTACAGAAGTACCGTTACAAAGAGCAGAGGGTGGAGACTGGGATGCAGAAGGAATGTCACCTAGAGCAGAGTTTGGAAACTGGGGTGCAGAAAGATGTTACAGATAGCAGAGGCTGGAGACTGGGGTCAGAAGCACTTTTGCAGAAAACAGACGTTGGAGACTGGGGTGCAGAAGGATCGTTGCAGACAGCAGAGGTTGGAGACTAAGGTGCAGAAGGATCGCTACAGAGAGCAGAGTTTGGAGAATGGAGTGCAGTAGGATAGTTACAGAGAGCACAGTTTAAAGACTGGGTGCAGTAGAGATGTTGCAGAGAGCAGAAGTTTGAGACTTGGGTTCAGAAAGACTGTAGCAGAGAGCAAAGTTTGAGACTGGGGTGCAGAATGACTGCTGCAGAGAACAAAAGTTGGATACTGGGGTGCAGAATGGCCATTGCAGAGGGATGAGGTTGGAGACTGAGGTGCAGAATGACTGTTAAAGAGAGCAACGTTTGGATAACAGGGTGCAGAAGGATCTTACAGAGAGCAGAGGTTGGAGACTAGGGTGCAGAACGACTGTTACAGAGAGCAGACTTTGGTGACTGAGTTGCAGAAGACCTGTTACAGAGAGCAGATATTGGAGACTGGGGTGCAGAAGGATTGTTACAGATAGCACAGTTTGGATACTGGGCTTTAGAAGGATTGTTGCAGAGAGCAGAGTTTTCAGACTGAGGCTTAGAAGGTCTGTTACAGAGAGCAGAGGTTGGAGTCTGAGGTTCAGAAGAACTGTTTCAGAAAGCAGAGGTTGGCAATTGGGGTGCAGAAGCACCGTTATAGAGAGTAGAGGTTGGAGACTGCGGTATAGAAGGACTGTTACAGAGAGCCGAGTTTGGAGACTGGGGTGCACAAAGACTGTTACGGAGAGCACACGTTGAAAACAGAGGTGCAGACGGATTGTTACAGAGAGCAGAGATTGGATACTGGGGTTCAGAAGGACCATTACAGAGAGCAAAGAATAGAGACTGAGGTGCAGAAGAACTTTTACAGAGAGCAGAGGTAGGAGACTGACGTGCAGAAGGATCTTTGCAGAGAGAAGAGTTTGGAGACTGGGGTGCAGAAGGACTGTGACAGATAGCACAGTTTCGAGACTGGGTTGCAGAAGAATCTTACAGAGATCATTTTGGAGACAGAGGTTTAGAAGAAGTGGTACAAGAGAAGAGGTTTAAGACTGGGGTGCAGAAGGATTGTTGCAGAGAGGAGCGTTTTCAGACGGAGGTGCAGAAGTACTGTTTCAGAGAGCAGATGTTGGATCCTGGGGTGCAGAAGGATCGCTGCAGAGAGCAGAGTTTGGAGACTTGGGTGCTGAAGGCCTATTAAATGGAGCAGAGTTATAAGTCTTGGGTGTAGAAGGCCTTTTACAGAGAGCACATTTTGGAGATTGGGGTGCTAAAGGACTGTTACAGAGAGCAGAGTTTGGAGAATTGGTTGCAGAAGAATCTTAAAGAGAGCAGAGTTTGGAGACTGAGGTGCAGAAGGACTTTTACAGAGAGCAGAGGTTGGAGACTGGGGTGCAGTAGGATTCTTAAAAAGAGCAGAGGATGGAGACTGGGTTGCATAAGGGGTGTTACAGAGAGCAGAGTTTTGAGACTGGTGTTCAGAAGGATTTTTACAGAGTGCAGAGGTTTGATTCGGGTGCAGCAGGACTGTAACAGAGAGTAGAGCTTGAAGACTGGGTTGCAGAAGAACTGTTACAGAGAGCAGAGGTTGGAGACTGCCATGCAGAAGGCCTGTTACAGAGAGCATTGGTTGGAGACTGAGGTGCAGAAGGATCATTACAGAGAGCAGTGAATGGATACTGAGTTGCAGAAGGACTGTTACAGAGAGCAGAGGTTGGAGATTGAGTTGCAGAAAGATTTTTACAGAGAGCAGAGGTTAGAAACTGAGGTGCAGAAAGACTGTTACAGAGAGCAGAGTTTTAAGACTGGGGTGCAGAAGTATCGATGCAGAGAGCAGAGGTTGGAGACTGAGGTGAAGAAGGATCTTAAAGAGAGCAGAGTTTGGAGACTGGGGTGCAGAAGGACAGTTACAGAGAGCATAGGTTGAATACTGGGGTGCAGAAGAAATGTTGCAGAGAGCATAGATTTGTGACTGGAGTGCACAAAAACTGTTACAGAGAGCAGAGATTGAAGACTTAGGTGCAGAAGGACTGTTACAAAGAGCAGAATTTAGAGACTGGGTTGCAGAACGACTGATACACAAAGCAGAGTATAGAGATTGGGGTGTGCAAGGACCGTTAGAGAGAGCAGATTTGGAGACTGAGGTATAGAAGGAGTGTTACAGAGAGCAGAGGTTGGAGACTGGGGTGCAGAAGTTTTGTTACAGAGAGTAGAGGTTGGAGACTGGGGTGAAGAAGGCGTGTTACAGAGAGCAGAGGTTAGAGACTGGGGTGCCGAAGGCCTGTTACATAGAGCACAGGTTGGAGACTGGGGTGCAGAAGGACTGTTACAGATATCACAGTTTGTAGACTGGTGTGCAGAAGGATATTATAGAGAGTAGAGTTTGAAGACTGAGGTGCCGAAGGACTGTTACAGAGAGCAGAGTTTGGAGACTGGGTTGCAGAATGATTTTTGCAGAGAGCAGAGTTTTCAGACTTAGGTGCAGAAGGACTGTTGCAGAGAGCAGATGTTCGAGAGTGGGGTGCAGAAGGACTCTTTCAGAGAGCAGAACTTGGAGACTAGTGTGCAGAAGGCCTGGAACAGAGAGCAGAGCTTTGACACTGTGGTGCAGAATGATTGCTGATAGCTGGTGAGCATCCTTCTGGAAACCTTCTTTTCCGCACAGTCCATCAGGCCCTCTCTCCTCACCCTGCTCTCTTTTGGCTTTGTGAGCACCTGTGACTTCCACAGTCACTCTAAGCCATGACTCCCAGGCCTATCTCCTGGGAACCTGTCCTGCTGCCTCCTGGAATCTTCTTAGGGAGACCCTGCAGCTACCCAGACTCCAGGCCCAACCTCCTTTCCTCCTTTCCTCTCCCCAGACAAGCTCCTTCATATTTTTTTTATGTTATAATGAGTGATCCCACTGCCACTCAGCTACCCCACAGACCAGGTGCGCTCTTGTGTCCTCGTCACCAGGACTTTAAAGTGCTCCACTCAGGGCTCCTCTTCAGAGCTTTTCCCCAAGCTCCAAATGTCACATCTTCAGTTACCAGATATTTAATTTTAATCTTGTTTTGGCAACTGATTACTCTCCCTGACTACATGAAGATATTCTAACCAAAGCACATGGACTGTAGAGACTATTATGGCTTAGAAATAAGGTATCCCCCCACCAACAGCTCAGGGTCAGCCACAGTAGCAGTGTTCAGAGGTGAAATGATTAGACTGTGAGACTTGTGACCTAATCTGTGGATCCATCCATTTTGTGGGTTAATTATCTGAAAGGCCCACTGTACTGAGAGAAGTGTGGGCAGGTGGAGTGTGGCTAGGGACATGCCCTGGGGAATCACATCTTGTCCTCTGTGAACTTTCTCGTCTTGTCCCCTCCCCTGCCCCAACCTTCTGGCTGCCATGAGCTAGGGACGCTTCCCCCCTTGTTCCCTTCGATCTCATCTCAGGCTGGTAGCAATTGGTCAGCTGGCCCCAGACCAAACGTCCAAGCCAGGAGGCCAGAGTGCATCTCCCCCTCCGGGTTGTTCTGGTCAGGCCTGTGGTAACTGTGGCAACCGTGGACTGACCCAGGGAGTAGGTATTATGAGTGGATTGGACCCACAACTGTTTCCTAAATCCACAGATTCTGTCATTTTCAGAGCTCAAGCCATTTCCTTCTGGATGGCCTGTTTCCAGCCTGCCCTCACCTAGAATGTGGTCTACTAGTGATTATTGAGATTCTCTAGCCATCCAGGTCCTGCCCATTTGCACACCACAGCTAACTCCTAGGCAGCCAGACCCATGGACCTCCTGCTGCCCACTAAGGAGAGAAGAGAGATTTTCTGAGGACCCTGTTAGAAGTCCACTCTTATTTTTTTTTTAAAGACCACACTCAGAGGGCATGTTTCAGGCAGTCCTTCACATGCGTCTTTGAGAAATCAGACTCACAATGATTTTTGTGATTCTCTGCCAGGATCCAATAACCACCGCTCTACTCCCTACTTCTCTGAGATCAACTTTTTAGCTTCCACAAAGAAATGAAAAACTGCTTATTTCACTTAATATAATTTCTCCCATGAGCTAGTTTTAAATAGAAACTGCACAACAAATTCTTTTATGTCAGATTTAAATTTAATTCTGAAGAGATAATTCGAAATGGTCACATATGTTTATGTAGAAAAATGTTCATTAGCTAGCTAGAGCTGGGGGAGGGGCAAGCAGGAAAAATCCAAAGGACAGAGTGCCTGGGATCCCATTCGCCAACTGTGGGACCCCGGAGATCCAGGCCCACTGATTAGTGCGGCCTGCCCTGTGGCTACAGAAGGCTTGGCGCCCCAGGAAAGCCATTAATTAGCAAGCAGGGAGAGGCTCGGCTGCTATCAGGTGGAATCCTGCCAGCCAAGCCCACACTGACCCCTGGGCTGAGTACGGGAGTTTAGACAGGGAAGAAAGCGGTACAGTCCCATCCCCCACAGCGGACACTCCGCCAAGGCAATCAGCAGTCAGCATCTTGAACAGCTGAAATATCCACCGCCATTCTCTGACAGATCTCAACAACAAAACAGGTGTGTGGCACTCAGCCCATCCCCCATACATTGGGAACTCGCATAAAATCTCTCCTAGGCTTGCCGGGGGAGGGAGAATCAGAGTGAGCCTGCATAAAGACTAGGGGGGAACTAGAGGCACCTGACCTGCAACCCCCCCTCCCCATCTGCAGCCAAAACGAAACCTGTCTAGCTAGCTCTGGGGAGGGGCAAGCAGGAAAAATCCAAAGGACAGAGGGCCTGGGATGCCAATCGCCAACTGTGGGACCCTGGAGATGAAGGCCCACTGATTCTTGCGGCCTGCCCTGCGGCTACAGAAGGCGTGGCGCCCCAGGGAAGCCATTAATTAGCAAGCAGGGAGAGGCTTGGCTGTGATCAGGTGGAATCCCGCCAGCCAAGCCCACACTGACCCCCGGGCTGAGTACGGGAGTTTAGACTGGGAAGGAAGTGGTACAGTCCCATCCCCCACAGCGGACACTCCGCCAAGGCAATCAGCAGTCAGCATCTTGAACAGCTGAAATATCCATCACCATTCTCCGACAGATCTCAACAACAAAACAGGTGTGTGGCACTCAGCCCATTCCCCATACATCAGGAACTCGCATAAAATCTCTCCTAGGCTTGCCGGGGGAGGGAGAATCAGAGTGAGCCTGCATAAAGACTAGGGGGGAACTAGAGGCACCTGACCTGCAACCCCCCCTACCCATCTGCAGCCAAAAGGAAACCTGTCTAGCTAGAGCTGGGGGAGGGGCAAGCAGGAAAAATCCAAACTACAGAGTGCCTGGGATCCCAATCGCCAACTGTGGGACCCCGGAGATCCAGGCCCACTGATTAGTGCGGCCTGCCCTGTGGCTACAGAAGGCGTGGCGCCCCAGGGAAGCCATTAATTAGCAAGCAGGGAGAGGCTTGGCTGAGATCAGGTGGAATCCCGCCAGCCAAGCCCACACTGACCCTTAGGCTGAGTACGGGAGTTTAGATGGGGAAGGAAGCGGTACAGTCCCATCCCCCACAGCGGACACTCCACCAAGGCAATCAGCAGTCAGCATCTTGAACAGCTGAATTATCCACCGCCATTCTCCCACAGATCTCAACAATAAAACAGGTGTGTGGCCCTCAGCCCATCCCCCATACATCGGGAACTTGCATAAAATCTCTCCTAGGCTTGCTGGGGGAGGGAGAATCAGAGTGAGCCTGCATAAAGACTAGGGGGGAACTAGAGGCACCTGACCTGCAACCCCCCCTACCCATCTGCAGCCAAAAGGAAACCTGTCTAGCTAGAGCTGGGGGAGGGGCAAGCAGGAAAAATCCAAAGGACAGAGTGCCTGGGATCCTAATTGCCAACTGTGGGACCCCGGAAATCCAGGCGGACTGATTCGTGCGGCCTGCCCTGCGGCTACAGAAGGCGAGCAGAAGAAACCAGGAGGCTACAGGCAAGGCCCTCGAGACTGGGCAGCTGGAAATTGCAGGCCCGCCGGCGACAGTTCACCCACTGCCCGCATAGCTGGGCGGTAGGAGAACACCCGGCCGCAGGTGACCGATCACCCGCCTGCGGCCTGTGATACTGGGCGGCTGGAGACCGCCTGCCTGACGTGACTGGGAGCTGAAATCAAACAGAGACAGTCCAGTCACACCACCTCATCAGGACACCCCGGCAAGGAACTGGGGTCGGTCATAGCAAAGTAGTGTTGTCACTGGAGCTCGGACGTCGGATCTTCCTTCACAGTTGAATCCACATCAGCAGGCATAGTTTAACAACACTAAGGAGAGGCATCAGAGTAATACAGAACCGAAACAAATCTATAGAAGAGAACAGAAACACGACAATCAAATAGAGCTGGAAAGCAACCGGGACAACATGAGAAAACAAGGGAAAAAAGGAGTACAAACAATGCAAGACAACTTAATTCTACAAGAGGACATAGAAACATCAGAAGCAGGGATAGGGAAAGAACTCAAGGCATACCTAACTCAAATGGAAAGGAATATTAGAGAAGACATGAGACAGCAAGTCCAAGCAATAAAAATATATTTTGAAAATGAATTAAACAAACAAATTCAAATGGCAAAGAACGAGCTCTACCAGGAGATAGAGATCTTAAAAAAGAATCAAACTATAATCCTAGAATTGCAGGAAACTATAAACCAAATTAAAAACTCAAACGAGAATATTACAAATAGACTTGATCAAGTAGAAGTCAGAACATCAGATAATGAAGACAAGGTTTATCAACTTGAAAAGAGTATAGTCAACACAGAAAAGATGCTTAAATCCCATGAGCAATCTATTCAAGAGATATGGGATGTCATTAAAAAACCAAATTTGAGAGTCTTCGGGATAGAAGAAGGCACAGAGATTCAAACCAAAGGAATGGACAGCATATTAAATGAAATAATTGTAGAAAACTTCCCAGAGATGAAAGATGGAATGGATTGCCAAATCCTGGAAGCCTACAGGACCCCAAACATTCAAAACTATAATAGACCAACTCCAAGACACATAATTATGAAGATAGCCAACATACAGGACAAGGAGAGAATATTAAAAGCTACCGGAGAAAAGAGACAGATTACATTCAGGGGTAAACCAATTAGGTTAACGACTGATTTCTCAGCACAGACTTTGAAAGCGAGAAGATCCTGGAACAATGTATTTCAAACGCTGAAAAATAATGGATTTCAACCAAGAATACTGTATCCAGCAAAATTGAGCTTCAGATTTGACAACGAAATTAAAATCTTTCACGATAAACAAAAGCTAAAAGAATTTGCAGCAAGAAAACCAGCACTGCAAAGCATTCTGAGCAATATACTACAAGAAGAGGAATTGAAAAATAGTGCCCAAAACTAACAACAAGAGGTATCTCAGTAAACGAGGAGGAAAATAACCAAAAAAGTAAAACTAGCCAAACTAAAATAAATAAATAAAGAAGCATGACTGGAAGTACAAATCATATCTCAATTGTAACTTTAAATGTTAATGGCCTAAACTCACCAATCAAGAGACATAGGCTAGCAATCTGGATCAAAATCACAAATCCAACAATATGCTGCCTTCAGGAGACTCATATGATAGGAAAAGACATACACAGGCTGAAGGTAAAAGGTTGGGAAAAATCATACCACTCACATGGCCCTCGGAAGCAAGCAGGAGTGGCCATACTCATATCAAATAAAATCAACTTCAAACCTAAGTTAATTAAGAAGGATAAAGAAGGACACTATATACTGTTAAAAGGGACCATCCACCAACAAGACATAACAATTATCAATTTGTATGCACCAAACAATGGAGCTGCAATCTGCATAAAACAAATGCTCCTCAAGTTCTAGAGTCAAATAGACCATAACACAATAATTACGGGTGACTTTAACACACCGCTCTCGCCATTAGACAGATCCTCTAGACAAAAACTGAATAAAGAAACTATAGAACTCAACAGCACAATCAATAACCTAGACCTAACTGACATATATAGAATATACCAACCATCATCAAGTGGATACACGTTCTTCTCAGCAGCACATGGATCCTACTCAAAAATAGACAATATATTATGCCATAAGGCAAATCTTAGTAAATATAAAAGTGTGGAGATAATACCATGCACCATATCTGACCATAATGGAATGAAATTGGAAATCAATGATAAAAAAAGGAAGGAAAAATCCTACACCACATGGAAAATGAACAATATGTTATTGAATGATCAATGGGTTACAGAAGACATAAAGGAAGAGATAAAAAAATTCTTAGAGTCAAATGATAATACAGACACAACATACCGGAATCTATGGGACACAATGAAAGCAGTTTTAAGAGGAAAATTCATATCCTGGAGTTCTTTCATCAAAAAAAGAAAAAAACAACAAATAAATGAAATCACACTACACCTCAAAAACCTAGAAAAGGAAGAACAAAACAACAGCAATTGTAGTAGAAGACAAGAAATAATTAAAATTAGAGCAGAAATAAACGAAATTGAAACAAAAAAAACATTGAAAAAATTGATAAAACTAAAAGTTGGTTCTTTGAAAAAATAAATAAGATAGACAAGCCCTTAGCTATGCTAACAAAAAGAAGAAGAGAGAGAACTCAAATTACTAATATACGAGATGAAAAAGGCAATATCACAACAGACACTACAGAAATACAGAAGATAATTAGAAACTATTTTGAAACCCTATATTCTAATAAAATAGAAGATAGCGAAAATATCGATAAATTTCTTAAGGCATATGATTTGCCCAGATTGAGACAGGAAGACACACACAATTTAAACAGACCAATAACAAAGGAAGAAATAGAAGAAGCCATCAAAAGACTACGAACCAAGAAAAGCCCTGGACCTGATGGGTATACAGCGGAGTTCTACAAAACCTTCAAAGAAGAACTAATACCAATACTTTTCAAACTATTTCAAGAAATAGAAAAAGAAGGAGCTCTTCCAAATTCATTCTATGAGGCCAACATCACCCTGATCCCAAAACCAGACAAAGACACTTCAAAGAAAGAAAACTACAGACCAATATCTCTAATGAACTTGGATGCAAAAATTCTCAATAAAATTCTGGCGAATCGAATACAAAAACATATCAGAAAACTTGTGCACTATGATCAAGTAGGATTCATCCCTGGGATGCAAGGCTGGTTCAATATACGGAAATCAATACATGCTATTCACCACATCAATAGGCTTAAAGACCAGAACCATATGATCATCTCGATAGATGCAGAAAAAGCATTTGACAAAATACAACATCCCTTTATGTTCAAAACATTAGAAAAACTAGGGATATCAGGAACTTACCTCAACATTGTAAAAGCTATATATGCTAAACCTCAGGCTAGCATCATCCTAAATGGAGAAAAACTGAAGGCATTCCCTCTAAAATCTGGAACAAGACAGGGATGTCCTCTATCACCACTTCTATTCAATTTAGTTCTCGAAGTACTAGCCAGAGCAATTAGACAGACAAAAGAAATTAAAGGCATAAAAATAGGAAAAGAAGAAATTAAATTATCGCTATTTGCAGATGACATGATAATTTACTTAACAGACCCAAAAGGATCTACAAAGAAGCTGCTAGAGTTAATAAATGAATTCAGCAAAGTGGCAGGATATAAAATCAACACGCACAAATCAAAGGCATTCCTGTATATCAGCAACAAAACCTCTGAAATTTAAATAAGGAAAACCACTCCATTCACAATATCCTCAAAGAAAATAAGATACTTGGGAATCAACCTAACAAAAGAGGTGAAAGATTTATACAATGAAAACTACAGAACCCTAAAGAGAGAGATAGAAGAAGATCTCAGAAGATGGAAAAATGTACCCTGTTCATGGATAGGCAGAACTAACATCATCAAAATGGCGATATTACCCAAAGTTCTCTACAGGTTTAATGCGATGCCAATCAGAATCCCAAAGACATTTCTTGTAGAAATAGATAAAGCAATCATGAAATTCATATGGAAAAACAAAAGACCCAGAATAGCAAAAGCAATTCTAAGCAGGAAGTGTGAATCTGGAGGTATAGCGATACCAGAGCTCAAACTGTACTACAAAGCAATAGTAACAAAAACAGCATGGTACTGGTACCAAAACAGGCAGGTGGACCAATGGTACAGAATAGAGGACACAGAGACTAATCCACAAAGTTACAACTATCTTATATTTGATAAAGGGGCTAAAAACATGCAATGGAGGAAGGATAGCATCTTCAACAAATGGTGTTGGGAAAATTGGAAATCCATATGCAACAAAATGAAATTGAATCCCTTTCTCTCGCCAGCCACAAAAGTTAACTCAAAATGGATCAAGGAGCTAGATATAAAAACAGAGACACTGCGTCTGATAGAAGGAAAAGTTGGCTATGATCTACATATTGTGGGGTTGGGCTTCAAATTCCTTAATAGAACGCCCGTAGCCCAAGAGTTAATAACAAGAATAAACAAATGGGACCTACTTAAACTAAAAAGTTTTTTCTCAGCAAGAGAAACAGTAAAAGAGGTAAATAGAGAGCCTACATCCTGGGAACAAATTTTTACCCCTCACACCTCAGATAGAGCCCTAATATCCAGAATGTACAAAGAACTCAAAAAATTAAAAAATAAGATAACAAATAATCCAATCAACAAATGGGCCAAGGAACTGAACAGACACTTCTCAGAGGAGGACATACAATCAATCCACAAGCACATGAGAAAATGCTCACCATCTCTAGCAATCAGAAAAATGCAAATCAAAACCACCCTAAGATACCATTTCACGCCTGTAAGATTGGCAGCCATTATGAAGTCAAACAATAAGTGTTGGCAAGGATGTGGGGAAAGGGCACACTTGTTCACTGTTGGTGGGACTGCAAAATGGTGAGGCCAATTTGGAAAGCAGTATGGAGATTCCTGGGAAAGCTGGGAATGGATCCACCATTTGACCCAGCTATTGCCCTTCTTGGACTATTTCCTGAGGACCTTAAAAGAGCACACTATACGGATACAGCTACATCAATTATTATAGCAGCACAATTCGCAATAGCTAGACGGTGGAACCAACCTAGATGCCTTTCAATAGATGAGTGGATAAAAAAATTGTGGCAGCTATACACAATGGAGTATTATGCAGCACTAAGAAACAACAAAATCATAGAATTTGCAGGGAAATGGATGGCATTAGAGCAGATTATGCTAAGTGAAGCTAGCCAAGCCCTAAAAAACAAATGTCAAATGTCTTCTTTGATATAAAGAGAGCCACTAAGAATAGAACAGGAAGGAAGAGCATGAGGAAAAGACTACCAGTAAACTAAGACGAATGGGGGGACAGAAAGGAAGAGAGAAGGGAAAACATATGGAAATGGTAGGAGACCTTCAGTGATACACAAAATTATAAGAGGTTATGAGGGGCAAGAGGGTGGGGGGAAAAAAGGGGAGAGAATTGAACAACAGCAGAGGAGGTAGAGAGGGAAGATGGGAGGGAAGGGGAGGGGAGGGGGGATAGTAGGAGATAGAAAAGGTAGCAGAATACAACAGTCACTAATATGCCATTATGTAAAAATGTGAGTATGTAACAGAAGTGAGTCTGTATTATGTATTTGGGGAGTTCAAAACCCAATTGAGTCGATTGTATGAAAGATGATATGTCTTGAGCTCTGTAATGTTTTGAACAATCAATAAAAAAAAAAGCAGAGCTTGGAGACTGGGTTGCAGAAGTAACATTACAGAGAGCAGAGGTTGGAAACTGCGGTACATAAGGTCTGTGACAGAGAGCAGATCTCGTAGACTTGGGAGCAGAAGGACTGTTGCAGAGGATAGCGGTTTGAGACTCGGGTGTAGGAGAAATTTTACAGAGAGCAGAGTTTGAAAACTGGAGTGCAGAAAGATCTTACAGAGAGCAGAGGTTGGAGACTGTATTGCAGAAGGACTGTTGCAGAGAACAGACGCTGGAGACTGGGTTCCAGAAGGTTCGTTGCAGAGAGCGGAGTTTGGAGACTGGGGTGCAGAAGGACTGTTGCAGAGAGCAGATGTTGAAGACTGGGGTGCAGAAGGAATGTTGCCGAGAGCAGATTTTAGAGACTGGGGTGCAGAAGGACTGCTACAGAGAGCAGAGGTTGGAGACTGACGTGTACAAAGACTGTTACACAGAGCAGAGTTTGAAGATTTGGGTGTAGAAAGACTGTTACAGAGAGCATAGGTTGGAAACTGGGGTTCAGATGGATCTTACGGAGAGCAGAGTTTGGAGACTGGGGTTCAAAACGACTGTTGCAGACAGCTGATGTTGGAGACTGGGGTGGAGAAGAATCATTGCAGAGAGAAGAGTTTGGAGACTGGGGTGCAGAAAGCCTGTTACAAAGAGCAGAGTTTGGAGACTGGGTGGCAGAAGTCCTGTTATAGAGAGAAGAAGTAGGAGACTGTTGTGCAGAAGGACAGGTACAAAGTGCAGAGTTTAAAGACTGGGTTGCAGAAGGATCTTACAGAGAGAAGAATTGGGAGACTGAGGTGCAGAAGGTCTGTTACAGAGAGCCGAGGTAGGAGACTGGGGTGCAGAAGGGTCGTTGCAGAGAGCAGAGTTTTAAGACTGAGGTGCAAAAGGGTTGTTGCAGAGAGGAGATGTTGGGAACTAGTGTGCAGAAGGAATGTTGTAGAGAGCAGAGGTTTTAGACTAGGGTGAAGAAGCCCTGTTTCAGAGAGCAGAGGTTGGAGACTCAGGTGCAGAAGGACTCTTACATAGAACACAGGTTGGAGACTAAGGTGCAGAAGGATAGATACAGAGAACAGAGGTTGGAGACTGGGGTTCAGACAGACTGATACAGAAAGCAGAGATGGAGACTGGGTGTAGAAGGATCGTTACAAAGAGCAGAGGTTGGAGACTGCGGTACAGAAGGACTGTTACAGAGAGCAGATGTCGGATTTTGGGGAGCAGAAAAACTGTTGCAGAGGACAGAGATTAGAGACTGGGGTGGAGAAGGAATGTTACAGAGAGCAGAGTTTGGAAACTGGAGTGCAGAAAGATCTTACAGAGATCAGAGGTTGGAGACTGTGGTGCAGAAGGACTGTTGCAAAAAGCGGACATTAGAGACTGGGTTCCAGAAGGATCGTTCAAGAGAGCAGATTTTAGAACCTGGGGTGCAGAAGGACTGTTACACAAAGCAGAGGTTGGAGACTGAGGTTCAGAAGGACTGTTAGAGGGATCAGAGTTTGGAGACTGGGGTGCAGAAGGACTGTTACAGAGAGTAGAGTTTGGAGACTGGGGTTCAGATGGATCTTACAGAGAGCAGAGTTTTGAGACTGGGGTTCAAAAGGAGTGCTTCAGAGATCAGATATTGGAGACTGGCGTGGAGAAGATCGTTGCAGAGAGAAGAGGTTAATGACTGGGATTCAGAATGTCTTTTACAGAGAGCAGAGGTTGGAGACTGTTTTTCAGAAGGACTGTTACAGAGTGCAGAGTTTAAAGACTGGGTTGCAGAAGAATCATACAGAGAGCAGAGTTGGGAGACTGAGGTGCTGAAAAACTGTTACAGAAAGCAGAGGTTGGAGACTGGGGTGCAGAAGGGTCGTTGTAGAAAGCAGGGTTTTTAGACTGAGGAGCAGAAGAACTGTTTTAGAAAGCAGATGTTGGAGACTGGGGCACAGAAGGACTGTTGCAGAGAGCAGATTTTGGTAACTCGGGTGAATAAGGACTGTTGTAGAGAGCAGAGGTTGGAGACTGGGGTGCATAAAGACTGTTATAGAGAGCAGAATTTGGAGACTGAGGTGCAGAAAGACAGTTGCAGAGATTAGAGGTTTGAGACTGAGGTGCAGTAGGATCATTGCAGAGAGCAGATGTTGGAGACTGGGGTGCAGAAGGATCGTTGCAGAGAGCAGATATTGTAGACTGGTGTGCACAGGCCTGCTACAGAGAGAAGAGTTTGGAGACTGGCGTGCACAAGGCCTGTAACAGAGAGGAAAGGTTGGAAACTGGGGTGCAGAAGGACAGTTATAGAGAGCAGAGTTTGGAGACTGGGTTGCTGAAGGATCTTACAGACAGCAGAGGTTGGAGACTGAGGTGCAGAAGGTGTGTTACAGAGAGCAGTGTTTGGAGACTGGGGTGCAGAAGGATCGTGAAGAGAGCAGAGGTGACAGACTGAGGTTCAATAGGACTGTTACAGAGAGCAGAGGTTGGAGAATGAGGTGTAGAAGCACTGTTACAGAGATCAGAGTTTGGAGACTGAGGTGCAGAAGGACTGTTACAGAAACCAGAGGTTGGAAATTGGGGTGCAGAAGGACCGTTACATAGACCAGACTTTGGAGACTGCGGTATAGAAAAACTATTACAGAGAGCAGAGTTTGGAGACTGGGGTGCAGAAGGAATATTACAGCGAGCACAGGTTGGAGAGTGAAGTGCAGAAGGATAGATACAGAGAGCAGATGTTTTGAGACTGAGGTTCAAAAGGACTGATACAGAAATCAGAGTTTGGAGACTGGGGTGCTGAAAGACCGTTATGGAGATCAGAGTTTGGAGACTGGGGACCACAAGGACTGTTGCAGAGGACAGAGGTTGGAGACTGGGGTGCCGCAGGACACTTGCAGAAGGCAGAGGTTAAAGACTGGGGTGGAGAACGAATGTTAGAGAGAGCAGAGTTTGGAAACTGTAGTTCAGAAGGATCTTACAGAGAGCAGAATTTGGAGACTGTGGTGCAGAAGGATTGTTACGGAGAGCAGAGTTTGGAGACTGGGTTCCAGAAGGATCGTTGCAGAGAGGAGAGTTTGGAGACTGGGGTGCAGAAGGACTGTTGCAGAGAGCAGAGGTTGGATATGAGGTGCAGAAGGACTGTTACAGAGAGCAGAGGTTGGAGACTGTGGTTTAGAAGGACTATTGCAGAGAACAGAGATTAGAGAATGGGGTGTAGAAGGACTTTTGCAGAGAGCAGAGGTTGAAGACTGAGGTGCAGAAGGACTGTTACAGAGAGCAGAGGTTGGAGACTGAGGTGCAGAATGACTGTTAGAGAGAGCAGAGTTTGGAGACTGGGGTGCAGAAGAATCGTTGAAGACAGAAGAGGTTTGAGACTGGGGTGCAGAAGAACTGTTACAGAGAGTAGAGTTTGGAGACTGGGGTGCAGAAGAATCGTTGTTGAGAGCAGAGTTTGGAGACAGAGGTGCAAAAGGACTGTTACCGAGAGCCGAGGTTGGAGACTGGGGTGCAGAAGAACTGTTACAGAGAGCAGAGTTTTTAGACAAAGTTGCTCAAGGATCTTACAGAGAGCAGAGTTTGTAGACCAAGTTGCAGCAGGACTGGTACAGAGAGCAGAGGTTGGAGACTAGGGTGCAGAAGAATCATTGCGGAGAACAGAGTTTTCAGAGTGAGGTGCAGAAGGACTATTGTAGAGAGCACATGTTGGAAACTGGGGTGCCGAAGGACTGTTGCAGAGAGCAGAAGTTGGAGACTGGGGTGCAGAAGGATCGGTGTAGATAGCAGAGGTTGGAGACTGGGGTACAGAAGTATTGTTATACAGAAAAGAGGTCGGAGACTCGGGTGTAAAAGGCCTGTTACGGAGAGCAGAGTTTGGAGAAGGGGTGCAGAAGTACTTTTACAAAGAGTAGAGTTTGGAGAATCAGGTCCAGAGGATCGTTATAGAGAGCAGAGGTTGGAGACTTGGTTGCAGAGGGACTGCTGCAGAGAGCAGAGGCTTGACATGGGGTGTAGAAGAACTGTTGCGAAGAGCACAGGTTTGAGATTTGTGTGCAGAAGCACTGTTGCAGAGAGTAGAGATTGGAGACTTCCTTTCAGTACGACTGTTACAGAGGCAGAGTTTGTAGACTTTGGTGCAGAAGGACTGTTACAGAGAGCAGAGGTTGGAGATTGGGGTGCAGATGGACTGATACAGAAAGCAGAGTTTGGAGACTCCGGTGCAGAAGGACTATTGCAGATAGCAGAGTTTGGAGAATTGAGTGCAAAATGCCTGTTACACAGAGCAGAGGTTGGAGACTGGGGTGCAGAAGGACTGTTACAAACAGCAGAGTTTCGAGACAGGGTTTCAGAAAGATCTTACAGAGAGAAGATTTTGGAGACTGTGGTACAGCAGGACTGTTATAGAGAGAAGATGTTGGAGACTGGGGTGCAGAATGATCGTTGCAGAGAACAGAGTTTTCAGACTTAGGTGCAGAAGGACTGTTGCAGAGAGCAGAGGTTGGAGACTGGCGTGCAGAAGGATCGTTGTAGTGAGCAGAGGTTTGAGACCGGCGTGCAGAAGGACTGTTACAGAGAACAGAGGTTGGAGAAGATGTGCAGAAGGAGTGTTCCAGAAGGCAGAGTTTACAGACTGGGTTGCAGAAGAATATTACAGAGAGAATATGTTGGAGACTGAGGTGCAGAAGGACTGTTACAGAGAGTAGAGTTTAGAGACTGAGGTTCAGAAGGACCATTGTAGAGAGCAGTGTTTGGAGACTGAGGTGCAGAAAGATTGTTACAGAGAGCATAGGTTGGAGACTGGGGTGCAGAAGGACTGTTGCAGATAGCAGAGTTTGGAGACTGGGTTGCAGAAGGACTGTTGCAGATAGCAGAGTTTGGAGACTGAGGTGTAGAAGGACTGTTGCAGAAAGCAGAGGTTTGAGACTTGGGTGCAGAAGGACTGTTGCAGAGAGCAGAGTTTGGAGACTGACGTGCAGAAGAACTTTTAAGAGAGATGAGGTTGGAGACTGGGGTGCAGAAGGACTTATACAGAAAGCAGAGGTTGAACACTGGGGAGCAGAAGGAGCATTACAGAGAAAAGATTTTGGAGACTGCACTACAGGTGGACTGTTACAGAGAGCAGAGTTTGAAGACTGGTGTGGAGAAGGACTGTTACAGAGTGCAGACCTTGGAGTCTGGGGTGCAGTAGAACTGTTGCAGAGAGCATAAGTTATAGACTGGAGAGCAGAAGAACTGTTGCAGAGAGCAGAGGTTGGAGACAGAGGTACAGAAGGAATGTTACAGAGAGAAGAGGTTGGAAACTGTGGTGCAGAAGGAATGATACAGAAAGGAGAGGTTGGAGACTGGGGTGCAGAAGGATCGTTGCAGACAGCAGAGGTTGAGGACTGTGATACATAAGGACTGTTACAGAGAGCAGAAGTTGGAGACTAAGGAGCAGAAGGACTTTTACAGAGAGCAGAGGTTGGAGACTGGGGAGCAGAAGGACTGTTACAGAGAGCAGAGGTTGGAGACTGGGGAGCAGAAGGAATGTTACAGAGAGCAGATTTGGAAACTGGTGTGCGAAAGGATCTTATAGAGCGTTGAGGTTGGAGGCTGGGGTGAAGAAGCACTGTTACAGAGAGCAGATTTTGGAGACTGAGGTGCAGAAGAACTGTTACAGAAAGCAGATTTGGGAGACTGGGGTGAACAAGGATCATTGTAGAGAGCAGAGTTTTAACACTGAGCTTCAGGTAGACTGTTGCAGACTGCAGATGTTGAAGACTGAGGTGCAGAAGGACTTTTGCAGAGAGCACATGTTGGAGACTGGGGTGCAAAAAGATCATTGCAGAGAGCAGAGGTTGGAGACTGTGGAGCAGAAGGAATATTACAGAGAGCAGAATTTGGAAACTGGAGTGCAGAAGAATCTTACAGAGAGCAGAGGATGGAGACTGATGTGCAGAAAGACTATTACAGATACCAGAGTTTGGATACTGGGGTGCACAAGAATCGTTGCAGAGAGCAGAGTTGTCAGACTTAGGT